>NC_092417.1:14130460-14371371 GCF_040894005.1 Engystomops pustulosus | reverse complement strand
TGTAATAAATGTTGTTTAACTGAGAATCTTCATCTGTATACAGTATAATTGCCAATTTCCTACAACAGCAAGTCTGTTATTAAGATATTTACCACAAGCAGCGCGACCGATTCACTGGTTAATCCTAAAAAGACTCCTTCCATATATAACTGGCTTTATTGCCCGTCAACCAGAGGACGCAGCAGCATGTTTGTCAGACATACATGTCCTTACACTGTCTAGACTTTGTTTCATCTCAATTTTTTCCCTTACTACAACCTCATACACAAGGAGCGCGGTGTAACCCCCTAAGAATAACATTTCGCTACTGGTTTAATTCATTTTACCAGATTTTTGGGATAGTGACCAAGTAATTTGGCCACCTTCCTAAAAACGACACCTGCGGCACCATGGAATATTATAACGAAAGATGGTTACACAGGGAGTCTCTCATACAGAAACTCTCCCAAACAGATATCATCTCCAAAGACCACTGTACAAATAATCCAATCTTCAGTGAAACCCAAACCCAGGCAATGACACGCCAATTCCTTTCCCTAGAAAATCTCCTAAAAATCGAAATACGACACACAGTAGATATAGCATTCCTTAATATATATTTGTCAGAAAACATAGCCCCAAGAGGTCTACGAATGCCTTTCCAGTCCTCCTTTCCTGATGATTTGGCCTTTACCAAAGAATGGGAATCCTTTATGGACGACTGTTCCAGAGGCATGCTACTCAGACTCATTGAAAAAAGGTCTAGGATAATAGAATCCACCACTGTTTCCATAGACAACACACGTCTTGAACTCGAGACATGTTCAACCCATCCTGACTACCAGAGATTGAACCATTCCATTTCACAAAGACTGAGGAACATCGAAACTGACCTCATCTCAAAGAAAGCACACAAGCTTCAAAGGGATAGAGCGGAATATAAGAATAAAACACATAGAGCCTGGCACCCCGATACTGACGAATTAGAAATACTCCCCTCCAAAGCTAAACCTGTCCCCCAAACAAAGAATGTAACTAAACCCCAGACAGTAAAATCGAAAGATCCATCTATACCAGCCCTTCTGGATGTACAAGTCCCACCACCAAAGAATAGCCGGAACCCTTCACACAACAGAGGAAAAACTTTTCATAACCAAAACCTTAGAAAATCTAGACCCGACCCACCCTCAACCTACCCTCCACCTGCGTTCAACAAAACCAAAACTATAGAAACAACCATTTCCCCAAAACCCCCAGATACAAATAGCCTCAGGACCACCTCTTACCCCACACGAAGCCAGGACATTCCTCCCCAAAATACTCCCACTAGTCCTCCCTTTCCACTAACCAACCTAACGGTCCACCCAGAAACTTCTCCTGACCTGGAAACTCTCCAAGACACCACTCAAAATCTCCAACAGCAAAGCTTAGAATTTTTCAATCTCAACCTTAATCTCAACCAAGACCTTTCTAGTAGTCTACTCCCCTCTTTTTTAGACCTTCCCCCTGCTCCAAAGGAACCACCTCTGGCTCCAACATCGGACTCCCTCGTCCCCCGACTAGAGAGCCCCAAAGCCACTTATTCAATATTCAGTCAACCATTCACTGCTTTAAAAAGAAAAGAAAGACCAGGGGAAAAAGAGGAGGAAGAAGAAACATCACTAACAAAAAAGAAAACCACTCAATCAGTGGTACCAATAAGCCAGTAAAAATCTTTAACCTATCAGACCACCAACTAACGACTGATGAACAAAGCGTGTTGAGCAAAGGCCTATCCTTTTGCCCCACAAATAGATCCAAAGAGTTAGATCTCTTCGTTGATCTGAATAACTTCATAAGGAAGGTCACTCTCAAAAGACACTTCACTATGAAAGAAATCAAAAGCCAATTCGATACAGTCCTCCCTACCGAACCCACCCAAGATGCTGAACAAGCTATGGGTTTTATCCACACCCAACTCAAGCCGAAATCCAACTTTAACCCAACCCAAAGCCGAGGCCCCTTCATTGACACCTTCTATGCATTAGTCTCCTCTGACCTAAGAACCATAAAAAGACCACACAAACAAATATCTAACTTGAACAGAAAAGAAAGAGAGGCCCTCAAGAATCTCATGAATAATTTGGAAATCATCATAAAACCCGCCGACAAGGGTGGAGGCACAGTTCTACTCAAAAGGGACGACTGTATCCAAGAGTCCCTAAAAATCTTATCTGACACGGAATATTACACTCTCCTAAGCGAAGACCCAAAACAGGACCATCTGGCAAGACTTACCGATCTACTCAATGGAGCCCTTCAGTCGGGCATCCTAAACAAAAAGGAATATCATTATTTACTTCCCAAAAACCCGAGGACAGCAGTCTTTTATTATCTGCCAAAGATTCACAAAAATCCTACCCATCCGCCGGGACGTCCAATTATCTCAGGTGTAGACTCCCTAACCTCAAATCTCTCTGAATATGTTGACATCCTACTTCAGGATTATGTCAAACTTCTACCAACTTATCTCAGAGATTCAACTGATCTCATCCTACAACTGAAAGATTTCAAATGGGAACCATCGTACTATCTGGTAACAATGGACGTGACCTCCTTATACACCAATATCTCTCATTCCCTAGGGTTACAAGCAATCCTACAAGTCCTACAGAGTGACCAGAAAATGCCAACCCAACAGGTTGATTTTCTATTACAGAGCATCCACTTCATATTAAACCATAACACCTTCGTGTTCCAGACTTCCATCTACTCCCAAAAAAGAGGTACAGCCATGGGGACGAAGTTCGCCCCCAGTTACGCAAACCTCTTTATGGGGGAATTTGAGAAATACTTCATCATGGGCAATTCAGAATTTAATAAAAAGATCAAGATGTTTAAAAGATACATCGACGATCTCTTCCTAATTTGGGACGGCACGGAACAGGAAGCCCGTGACTTTCTACGAATTATCAACACCAATACTTGGGGCATTACCCTCACCCTAAATATTTCACCTGCTCGCATTGAATATTTGGACCTACTAATTACATTGGATCCCACTGAATCATCACTCATAACAGAAACATACTTTAAATCCGTCGACGTCAATAGTTTTTTAGAATACTCCAGCTCCCACCACAAGAAATGGCTTAACAACATCCCATACAGCCAGTTCAAACGTCTACGAAAAAATTGCACGTACAAACCGACCTACAAAGAACAGTCAGGAATTCTCAGACAACGGTTTTTACAAAAAGGCTACCCCTCCCAAATCATTAAGGACGCCTATCAGAGGTCCAACCGCCTCACCCAGGAGGATTGCCTACTTCCTTCCATTAAACAATCCAACTCAGAGACAAACCGGAACCTCAACTTTATCACCACTTATTCGTCTGACCACATAACTATCAGATCAGTTCTGAAAAAACACTGGCCTATACTCCTACAAGACCCCTATCTGGCTAAGACCCTCTCCGAGAACCCTATGCTTACATTCAAACGAGCCCCAACTTTAAAAACACTTTTGGCACCAACCAAGATGCGTACTACCACCAAAAACGCAACTTGTAACTCTCAACAGGACACCCTATTTCCATCACTAAAGGGTACTTTCAGATGTAACGGCCCCAGATGTATGACTTGCGCAATTATGCAACATAAGACACAGACTTTCACATCAAACACTACATCTGAAACATTTCCGATACAGTCCTTTGTTAATTGTGCCTCAGACTTTGTTGTCTATCTATTAGAATGCCCCTGCTCTCTCCAGTATGTTGGACGCACAATCCAACCCTTCAGAGAGAGAATAAATACCCACCGCAGCAAGACAAAAGCAGGCTACCTACTACATAGCGTCTCCAGGCACTTCAAATTCCACCATGATAGGGACCTCTCCCAAGCTAAGGTCAGCATTATAGAGCAAATTCCGAAACACCACCCAAACAGATTAAATCAGCTTACCATAAGAGAAAACTTTTGGATATTCAAATTGAATACCATGAGTCCATTTGGTTTAAATGAACTGTTAGAAAAAATCTGACTGTTTTTAGAAAAAATCCGACTACATCTATAAAGACACTTATAAAGATGATACATACCTAAACTCCTCCATCACATAACCTATAGACCTTTCCTAAATGTGAGCCTTCTCAGTGCAACTGGCACCTCATTCAATGTCACTCCATACTGGTTCTGTCCAATTTAAGTCTAATCCTACACACTTAAGTCTATTTTTCCTCTATTTTTCTTTTATGAAGCTAAGAGTCATAATTTAACCCTCCCCATCCCCTTACCAGTCCCCTCCGATATAACAATCTGCTATCCGCACCAAAGTCCAGTTCATCCCCGCAAGCACATCAGACTACAAAATCTCCCACGCACTACGCATGCGCGCCTTCCCCCAATACTATTTAAACCTCCGTCCGGCCACCGGCAGACATCAATCTGTCAGCTGCTGCCAGCCGGATCGGACGGAATACCAAGTGAGTCTCTCTCTCTCCCTTTCCTTACGCTCTCCACCAAGACAGCGTTTCCCTCATGATAATTTACTATGTCTTTCCGCTCATCAGATACCTCATACCACCGGTAATTTCTCACCCAGCATTCCTCCCCCAGTCTCCAGTGCAGAGGTCAGTCAATACACATTACTCACAGTCTTTTCCCCTATCATCAAGTGTCTTTTATGACACGTTATTTTCCCCTCTCCCATTAGCAATCAGCTTACAGTCCTAGCGCAGACTCTCAAGTAAGAGAGGTCAGTATCATTTAAACATCTTTTTATTTATTTATTTATTTGCCCACACTTAATTCTGTTTTCTATTGCTCTACTTTACATCAATTTAAGATATTATTAAATGAATTTTTAATATATGTCACCACAATTTTTAATATATGTCATCACAATTTTTAATATATGTCATCACAATTTTTAATATATGTCATCACAATTTTTAATATATGTCATCACAATTATGAATATATGTTTATTAATTGTGTATTTATTTATTTATATATTTACATATCTCTATACCATTTATGAATTTATATATTTATATATTTTTATACCATTTATGAATTTATATGTTTTAAAACACAAATGTACTTTTATCTATTCTCATCTATTGTTGTTTCTAAAAAATGGTTTTATATAAGCATGATGATTACTTTTATTCATGACATGTATATTACGTATAGTTCTTACTACTGTGATAATCTACTCTTTATAATGACTTGTAGCTGCGGCTCCAGGTACTACTCATCATTTCTACATGTTACAGAATCTTCTGGACCTGAAGAAGGGGCTAATTCTGCCCCGAAACGCGTTGTCCGTTGTACCATTTATATATATATATTCTTTTACTGATACCAAAAACCTTGATGTAATAAATGTTGTTTAACTGAGAATCTTCATCTGTATACAGTATAATTGCCAATTTCCTACAACAGCAAGTCTGTTATTAAGATATTTACCACAAGCAGCGCGACCGATTCACTGGTTAATCCTAAAAAGACTCCTTCCATATATAACTGGCTTTATTGCCCGTCAACCAGAGGACGCAGCAGCATGTTTGTCAGACATACATGTCCTTACACTGTCTAGACTTTGTTTCATCTCAATTTTTTCCCTTACTACAACCTCATACACAAGGAGCGCGGTGTAACCCCCTAAGAATAACATTATAGGAAACGGCTGGATAATATTCCTTTCAGCCAATTCTCTAGAATTAGAAAAAACTGCAGCAAGGATGAAGACTATAAAACAGAGTCAAAAGTCATTACACAGAAATTTATAGAGAAAGGTTATCCCAAAAAAACAACAAAAACTGGTAATAAATGCTTACCGTATTTTTCAGACTTTAAGGCGCACTATCAATAAATGCCCACTAAAACATCTAGGTTCATATATAAGGCACACCGGATTATAAGGCGCACCTGATTATAAGGATGAATGACCAGCAGGTGGCAGACCTGTGCACAGTTCAAGGCAGCTGTTGTCTGTAAGTGAGGTTCATATATAAGGCGCACTGGACTATAAGGCGCACCAGATTATAAGGCGCACTAATCAATAAATACCTGCTAAAACATCTAGGTTCATATATAAGGATGAATGACCTGCAAGGGGCAGGCCTGTGCACAGTTCAAGGCAGCTGTTGTCTGTAAGTCCGGTTCATATAGAAGGCGCACTGGATTATAAGGATGACCAGCAGGTGGCAGACCTGTGCAGAGTTCAAGGCAGTACATGTTGTCTGTACAGTGCGGTTCATATATAAGGCGCACCAGATTGTAAGGCACACCTGATTATAAGGATGAATGACCAGCAGGTGGCAGACCTGTGCACAGTTCAAGGCAGCTGTTGTCTGTAAGTACGGTTCATATATAAGGCGCACTGGACTATAAGGCGCACTGGACTATAAGGCGCACTGGACTGTAAGGCGCACTGGACTATAAGGCGCACTGGACTATAAGGCGCACTGGACTGTAAGGCGCACCTTTCTGTGATAGTCCGAAAAATACGGTATACAAGAAACCTCAAGAAAAAGACTACAATTGAAAACAAAAGTGAAAGATCTCCATAGAAAACAAAAAATATGAACAAAATGTCCTTACAACATACGACAAAAGAAATAAAGCAATTAGAAAAATACTCACCCGATACTGAAACACGTAAAAAAAAAAAGAGATCCCATCCACAAAGATGATCTCCCAAAAAATCCACTATTCACCTTCAGGAAATCCACTTCCAAAAAAAAAAAAAAAATACATTGTGGCTCCAAGCTGCCTTCGTGCTAAAAAAACTAGAGGTACACCAAAAAAAAAAAAAAAAACCTCACTAAAATACGAACATTCAGACGCCACCAAAGGAATTGCCTCTGCTGCAGAATAATAGAAGAGGAAAAAAACACAGATACAATTGTATAAAACAGCGCAGGAGAAACCTTCAAATGTAAACAAAAAATAACGTGTAGTTCATCTTACGTAATATATCTAGTCACATGTAGCTGCGGTCTCCAATATGTGGGCAGGACGTTACAATCATTACAAATGCGATGGGCGTGGATTTAAAACAAAAAAAAAGTCCGCCTTGGTCTGCACCTTGTGCCTTACGTATCATTGTTTCCCAGATGTTCCGAGCGACTTTTCACTTATATATCACTTTTTTGGCTTATTTTTGAGACTTTTCGGGTGCAAAGGAAGTTGTTTTTTTTTTTTTTCATGAACCCGATTTTAACATGTAAATTGGAATTATTGCACATGCTTTAAATGTTGAAAAATTTTGCAAAGTAACCTGTTTTTTAAAAAAAAATCTGAAATTTTTTTTGCATTTACATTTTTAAAAAATGTATGAGTTAATGCTAAGGGCGCGGTCACACGTAGCAGTTTGCCTTATTACGTTACTGTTAACATTTGCATTTACAAAACACAATATAAACGCAACGCTAACGCATGTGTTAACATTGTGTTTACTATGCGTTTTGTAAATGCAAATGTTAACAGTAAAGCAAATCACCTCTCCTCAGCTGTTGTAATAGCTTTCAAAACGCGATCAAAGCGCAACATGTGACCAAAGCCTCATATGTCGTCATGTCCCTGGGGTGTGACTAGAGTGTTTAACCCCTTACCGACATGTGAAGTAATACTACGTCACATGCCGGATTCGGGTGCATGGAGAGGGCATATTGCAGCAAAGGATTACCGGTAACACCTGCAATTGTTGCCAGCACCGGTCTCGGGTGTTTTCCTGCCGATCGCCGCCACTTGCCACAGATCGTCGCTCCCCGTGACGTCATCGCGGAACGGCGATCCGTTGCCATGACAGCCTCGGGTCTTCCGAAGACCCGAGGCTACTTCGTGTTAACCCATTCATTAGAATGTGCTATCAGCACATTGTAACGAATGAGGAGTAAAATCCCCATATACTGCCATACTGTAGTATGGCAGTATATGATAGGATCAATCAGACAACCTAGGGTTAAAGTACCCTAGGGGGTCTGAAAAATAGTAAAAATTAAAAAAAAAGTTAAAAAAAAAATTATAATAAAAAAGCAAAATTCAAATAACCCCCCTTTCCCTAGAACTGATATAAATATAAATAAACAGTAAAAATCATACACACATTAGGTATCACCGCGTCTGAAAATGCCCAAATCAAAATATCAGAACGGTTTTTCACTGTTTAACCCCGTAACGGAAAATAGTCCCCAAAGTCAAAAATTTTTTGCCATTTAAAAAAAAAATATAAAAAATTCTATAAAAAGTGATCAAAAGGTCGTTCAATCCTAAAAATTATATAATTGAAAATGTCATCAAAAGTCGCAAAAAACAACAGTACACCAAAGTATAAAAAGTTATTAGCGCCAGAAGATGGCAAAATCCCTCCCAAAAAATTTTGTACAGGAGGTTTTAATTTTGGCAAATGTATGAAAACATTATAAAACCTATACAAATTTGGTATCCCCATAATCTTACCGCCCAAAAGAATAAAGTAGACATGTCATTTGGAGCGCTCAGTGAAAGACGTAATATCCAGGCCCACAAGAATATGGCACAAATGCGTTTTTTTACCAATTTCACTGCATTTGGAATTTTTTCCCGCTTTCCAGTACACGGCATGGAATATAAAATACCAACATTTTGAAGTGTAATTTGTTACACAGTAAATAATCCATAACACAGCTCTGTACATGAAAAAATAAAAAAAAGTTATAGATTTTAGAAGGTGGGGAGTGAAACATGAAAAAGCAAAAACGAAAAAGGGCTGTGGTGGGAAGGGGTTAATATTGTTTTAAGTACCGTATATTTTTTTTATAAAACCTTATCAGAATAGCTCCACAATACTCTTACGATCGCATCATACTATGATTGCTATACTATTATATGTACCTACCTTAGCATTATTATAGTAATGTTAGGAGACATATTTTTGAGAAATATTCTAGATAATACAGTTCTACCATAATCACAATACAACAGCAAAACATCACCTCGGAGGACAAGATACTTGATTGGCAAAGGCACCTGTCAATCAAGTTTTGTAAATCCGCTCCAAACTGCCAGTTTTGCGAGCACCAATCTTCAATGTTACTTGGCCAGACCTGAATTCAACCCCTTCACGCTCCGTGGCAGTTATATCCGCCACGGAGCTGTGAAGGGTGTATGAAGAGGGCTCACGGGCTGAGCCCTCTTCATACAGAGATGGGCTTTGCTGTTGCTGTTAACCTGTTCCCTGCGGGCGGCACTGTAAGCATGGCAGCACATGGGCGCCGCCATCTTACCTCCGATCGTCGCTCCCCTGAACGTCATCAGGGGGCGGCGATCAGTTGCCATGGCAGCCTCGGGTTTCGTTTGACCCGAGGCTACATGGTTTCTGCCTGCTCATTGTAATGTATAGTGAGCACAAATGCCATATACTGCCATACAGTTGTATGGCAGTATATGGTAGGAACGATCGGACCATCTAGGGTTAATGTCTAAGAAATAATGTCTAAGAAATAGTGAAAAAAAGAGAAAAAAAAAGAAAAAAAAAAGAAAATAATGTCTAAGAAATAGTGAAAAAAAAGAGAAAAAAAAAAGAAAAAAAAGGTGAAAAATTAAAAGTTCAAATCACCCCCTTTCCCTAGAACTGATATAAAATATATAAAAACAGTAAAAATCACAGACACATTAGTTATCACCATGTCCCAAAATGCCCAATATATAAAAATATAAAAAAGCGGTTACGGCCGGCGGTGACCTCCGAGATGAGAAATGGCGGCCAAATGTACGAAATGCGACTTTTACACCTTTTTTACATGACATAAAAAATGTTAAAAAAAAATATCAAAATGTCGCACAGTTTTCAAAATGGTAGCAATGAAAACGTCGCCTCATTTTGCAAAACATGACACCTCACAGCTCCGTGCACCAAAGTATGAAAAAGTTATTAGCGTCAGAAGATGGCAAATTGTTTTTTTTTTCTTTTTTGTACACATTCGTTTAATTTTTTGAAAATGTATTTAAACGCAATAAAACCTATACAAATTTGGTATCACCGCGATCGCACCGAACCAAAGAATAAAGTAGGCGTGTTATTTGGAGCAAAGAGTGAAAGTTGTAAAAACTGAGCCCACAAGAACGTGACGCACACTTGTTTTTTTTTTTTAATTTTTCCACATTTAGATTTTTTTTCCGGCTTCCCAGTACATGGCATGGAATAATAAATAACATTACGGGAAAGTAACATTTGTTACGCACAAAACAAGCCCTCACACAGCTCTGTACTCGGAAAAATGAAAAAGTTATGGATTTTTGAAGATGAAGAGCGAGAAATGAGCGAAAATACCCTGCGTCCTTAAGGGGTTAATAGGGTCTGCACTAACCTACATATGACGTACTATTCTCTATACAAGGTGGGTGTTTGCTGCATATTGCCCTGATGATGTTTGTGCCCCTTGTGCAGCTCCTGCTCAGACTTCAGGAGGAGATGTATATTTTCAGTGGATGAAGGAAAAAATGTCTGCTGTATTTGAAGAGATGAGTTCAAAGAAAAAGAAGTCTAAAAGACATCATAAAACGTAGAAAACCTCATAGGCAATCATCTTCTATATCTTTACCTTCTAGTAGCTGCTCAGAAGCCCAGATAATTTCTGGGGAAAGCCCTGAATCGGAAGGTTCTGGGCCAGATGTATCTGAGGATTTTTTTCTGTTTCACAAAGATAAAACCTCTAAATTGATCAAGGCGGTTAAAAGTGTAATGGAGACAGATGAGTCTCATAATGACTCTGTTAACCAAGATGCACTTTTTTATTTTCCCAGAAAAAAAGCCAAAGTATTGCCTAGTCATCCTGATCTTAAAGTCCTCTTTGAACAGGGTTGGTCTAAGCCTAAAAAAGATTTGATTTGGGGTCTCGTTTTCGAGCAGTATACAAAATCGACCCTAAAGAATCTGAAGAATGGGAATTGCCTCCCAAGATTGATATCCCAGTGGCTAAACTATCTAAAAAATCTATTTTTCCTGCAGATGAATCTTCTTTACTTAAAGACCCTCTTGACAGGAAAGCTGACGCTATGCTCCGCAGAAGCTATCAACTCTCAGCAGCCATGGCTAAGGCATCTCTTGCTACTGTGCCTGTTGCACGAGCCTTAAGATTATGGCTAAGCCAGATTGGTCGGGACATTTTGGATGGAGTCCCTAGAGAAGAAATTTATGAGAATTTGTCTTCTGTTAAACTTGCAGGCGATTTTCTGTGTGATTTTTCTCTTGACTCTTTAAAACTTGCATCTAAGAACATGCTAACGGCTAACTCTGCACGTCGTGCCCTGTGGATAAAGCCCTGGACAGGGGATGTAGCCTCCAAACATCACTTCTGTTCACTTCCCTTCCACCCATCTTCCTTGTTTGGGAAAGACCTGAAGGAGGTGTTGAAGAATCTTAGTGAAGATAAGGGGAACTCTTTTCCACAAGTAGCCAGTACCTCCAAAAAACCGAGCTTTCCACCTAGAAAAGCAAGACCGGAAAGACCTTTTCGTGCATTTCGTAACCGACGTAGAGGAGTTTAGAAGTCTAAAGACAGAACTGTCTTCCACAGTAAAAAAAACGAGAAGCCTGACTTCTGACGCCATGCCAGGTCTGTCTCCAGTAGGTGCAAGGATGGCAGACTTCGCTCACTTATGGACAGACATCACATCCGATGCTTGGGTACTGTCCGCAGTAAAAAACGGATACGCTTTGGAATTCGACAAGATTCCGCCAGAAAGATTTTCGAGTACAAAAATCGAGAAATCTCAGATCCTTCCCTTGTTGCACGAATTTATCCAAAAAAGAGCTCTAGAAGAAGTCCCTTTGTCAGAAAGAGGAAAAGGAGTGTACTCCGCCATATTTGCTGTACCAAAGCCGAACAACAGGTGGAGATTAATTATAGACCTCCGCTATCTAAACAGATTCTTGACCAAAATTGCATTCAAGATGGACTCCATAAAATCAGCCACCGCCATTCTACAGCAAAGCAACTACATGGCCAAAATAGACCTAGCCGATGCCTATCTCCACATTCCCATCAGGAGAGGTCACAGAAAATATCTGAGAATAGCAATTGTGACCAATTCAAGAACTCTTCACTACCAGTTCACCTGTCTGCCATTCGGCATTACATCAGCCCCTCGCGTCTTCACCAAGACCACCATAGTTCTGGCGGCTGCACTGAGACTTCGGGGGATACAGATCGTGCCCTATTTGGACGACTGGCTGTTCATAGCAGAGAATCAATCTCTCTTGAAACTTCATCTTCAGATGACAATCGATCTTCTACAACAACTGGGTTTCCTAATCAATTGGGAAAAATCCCTTCTTATTCCAACAACCAGAATTCAGTTCCTGGGGTATATTCTCGACTCGTGCAGTATGACTATTCATCTTCCTCAGGAGAGAATCTCGAAAATCAAGCATTCCGTGCACTACCTTATCAAGACAAGATGCACAACGGTCAGAACAGCCATGAGGGTCCTGGGTCTGATGACTTCAATAATAGAAGCAGTTCCTTGGGCAAAGGCACATTTCAGACAGCTACAACTCAACATTCTGGCTGTTTGGAACAAATCTCCAGCAGGATTCGACAAACCGATTGTACTAACTCCTCAGACCAGAGTCAGCCTCGGTTGGTGGTTGAGGAAGAATTTGGCGTCCGGCAGATCTTTACGTTTTGTTCAACCCCAGATCCTGACAACCGATGCCTCATCCTCAGGTTGGGGGGCCCACCTCGGCAATCTTTTGAGCCTATACAGGAAGCTTCTCTCAAATGTTTATCGTGGAAGACCTTCTTTTTAGTTGCCGTTTCCACTGCTAGAAGAATTTCAGAGCTGCAAGCCCTATCCTGCAAAGAGCCATACTTACAGATAAGACCAGACTGCATCATACTAAGAACCGTTCCATCGTTTCTTCCTAAAGTGGCCTCAGTTTCTAATTTAAATCAGGAATATTATCTTCCAGCTTTGTGTCCAACTCCTGCTAATGCTCATCAGCAAGTTCTGCATCTTCTGGATGTTAGAAGATCCGTCTTGACTTATCTAGAGAAGACAAAATCTTTTAGAAAATCTGAATCTCTGTTTCTCCAATTTCAAGGTCCAAGAAAAGGGATGAAGGTCTCTGCAGCCTCTCTCTCTCTCGATGGATAAAGCAGAGTATTTCTATGGCTTACAGAGCCTTGGGACAACCTTCACCTTTACAGATTAGGGCTCATTCTACAAGATCTACTGCTACTTCCTGGGCAGAGTATGCAATGCTCTCTATAGATCAGATCTGTCACGCAGCTTCTTGGACTTCTTCTAATACTTTTGCTAAACATTACAGGCTGGATGTCTCCTCAGCTGGCTCAGCCTTTGGCGTATCGGTGCTATCTACAGTGGCTTCGAAAATTTGTCCCCCCCTTTGATTTGCTACCTAAATCCCATCAGTGCTGCCTGTAGGACGAGAGGAAGATCTAAATTTTGCTTACCTGAAAATTTCTTTTCCTCGAAGTCCAAAGGCAGCACTATTATATTCCCTCCCAATAAAATAATTTTTTTGCTGCATAAAACACGCCTCTTCCTTGACTCCTAGGATACTTATAGGGCAGTCGGTTAATTGATTTATTGTTAATTAACATTGTTATTGTGTTCTTCTGTCATAATTAGGACTCCAGACTCTTACCCATCAGTGCTGCCTTTGGACTTCGAGGAAAAGAAATTTTCAGGTAAGCAAAATTTAGATCTTACAGTCTATGTCAGCAGCATTTTCTGCTAAGGGGAGCAAAATTTTTAATAACAACTAATTACACATTAGCTTATATTTTGAGTGCCATTTGTATATGAATTATGCTGATTCCTGGAATACCCCTTTAACAATGTGTCTCAGGTTCCACCAGTTTCTAGCTGGAAAACACTACAATGGTGCAGTATAAAACTGTCGTTTCCTACTTTAGACCTACTTTTAGTTGGTCTAATCTGTGCGCCAGAATGTTGGGCACACGGACGATTTCCTGCAAACCACGCCCATTTCTCACATGACCACACCCATTTTCCAGAACGGCACGCCCCTTAATCGGACAAGTCGGAAAAGTGCCAAAATAAGGTCTAAAAGCCTTGATAACTGTCATGCAAGGCATTTTGTTTTTGGTGTAAAACCCCCAGAATTGTGGTGCAAGTGCATTTATAAATCCCCCTAAGGTCTTAACTTTGCCCCCCCCCCCCCCACCATTAGGATAGGCCAAACAGAGAGATGTTGAGGACCCCTTGCAATGAGATATGAAAGAAAGAGTCAGAGGTGGCACTTTTGGGAGTATAAAGCCTCATGAGACCATGTTCTGCGAAACTAGGTGACCCATCAATAGTAGGGGTGTGTTCAAGTAAATGACATTAGGTATGATACCATCATCAGTAAGATAACAGCAATAGGTGGAACACCTTATACATTTCCCAAATACACCTTTCATGTTACAAAGTGCCCACTCAGTGGTAATTTTACTTGTGGCTTTTCACTGTAGATTCTATGCATCGTGTAAATTTTGGCACAAATGTTCAATCCGCAGGGGCCACCATTTAACCTTGTGCTGCTTCCGAAAGAATAGTGAAACCTCCCATCCCAACCTCCTGCCACACAACAAGAGAATGCCTGAGCGTCCTCAAGCTTAAGCCTTTATCCTAGGAGGCAGGAAGCAAGGCTTCTTCCACTGGGTTTTTTTCACCGGCCCTCTACAGCCCCTCTTGGTAAGCGGCAATTTAAAATCCGTTCAGGACAATTTAGTTTTAGCAAAAACACTAAACACATAGTGGCTGACGCCCTTCCTTGGTCGCAATTCCGACATTCAATGAACTTGATGGCTCAGCAGATTGCAAGATGCATCCATGGCCATCGAGAGGGCATGCAAAACCTTAAATGCTAAAGTCTCCAAACGTGTCTCTTCCGTGGGAGGTGTGGTTATATGCCACATGGACTTACATGAGGGTAATGGACGTCTCTTCCCGGAAAATGGGGTTCATTTGAACCCAATTGGTCAAGACATATTTTAGCTGGGCCGTGGGACACAGCCACCCATGATATAAGTTAAGATGTCTTCTCTTGTAGCGGTTTATTCTGGTAATGCCAACAGATAGCTTTGATTGCCCACATGCCTTCTGCCACCCTGCAGTGGTCAATCTGGAGAAGAAGACGGAGAATAACACATGTTGCCCTTTATTCTGTTATATGTTAAAAGTTGCCTAAAATGACGTTACTTTGTTACAAAAATAATTAATAAATGTTGTGGCCTACCCACTGTCACGGGTGCCCCCGCGATCCCTGTCTCGGATCGCGGGTGCACACGTGCCTCCCCGTGGTCCGGTGGCCGGCATCTCTTACCTTCCCCGGCTCCCCCGGCCTGGCGCGCGTGGCCCGGCTCGCTGAAATTTAAAGGGCCAGTGCGCTATTAATTGGCGCTGGCCATTTGCCTAATTCTATATAAGCCTGCCTCTTCCTGCAAGCTCTTGCCGGATCTTTGTGCCTCACAGCCTGAGAGAAAGCTATTCATGTGTCTTCTGCGTTCCTGTGTCTCCTGTGTACCTGACCTCCTCCGTGTTCCAGTGTTACCTGACCTCCTCCGTATTCCAGTGTTACCTGAGTTCCTCCATGCTACTGTCCTGTGTGCTGTGTTCCTGTACCCTAATGCTTGAACCTCCTGTTGCTGACTCTGGTCCTGACTCTGATGTTGCACCTCTGCCGCCTGCCCTGACCTTGTGCCTGGACTTCGACCACGAGATTGTCTGCTGTCTCTGTACTTCTACCTTGGCCGCCACTGCAGACAAGTCACGCCTGAGGAACGACCTGGTGGTACCACGCCGCAGCTTGTCTAACCCGCCTTGCGGCGGGCTCTGGTGAAAACCGGGTACCACTTAGACTCCGGTCCCAGGTAGTGGCATGAGTCATCGTCTGCAGTGATCCAGAGGATCCACACCTGCAAGCCTGACACCCACATTACCCAATACTTGCCGTTAAGGTGTGTTTTTCTTTCTGGGCTGCCGGTAAGGTAATGGAACATGTGAGATGGTTTCATCAGCTCACAAATCCCTTCAGTCTTAAGAGCCTCATAGCATTTAGCAATGGGGCTTGGGACTGTGGGGGATTTTGGGTGCCTCATTGGCTATTTTGTATGATGTAGCCCAGGTCCCATTGGCGCACCCCTCTTTATGCTTTGAGAAGGGGGGGTCTTTAAAGGGGAGGGGGACAGAGTTATTAAATTTCAAGGAGATGTGGGGGTGGACCACCGTGAACCTTCTGGCCGGTGCGATAAGAAGAGATCTCACCCTCTCTGCCCTTCGCTATCTACTCTGGTTGGTTTCTTGGCTCTGTTTTCAGATGTCACAGCATGGGTGGTTTATTCCGGTGATGCCAACAGATTGCCCACATGTCTGCTGCCTCCTGCAGTGGTTATTCGGGGGAACGCAGGGAGAATTAGATGGAGAATAACACACGGGGACAAAAAATGCTATTGTCTCTTGTCCTTTATTCTGTTATATGTTCAAATATTCATAAAATGAACTGCTGTGGCCCAAAACGTAGCATTAAGGCGTGTTTTTCATAATTCGCATGAAGGTGGGAACTTGTGGTGCCAAGCTGGAAGCCATTCCATGCAACATATAAAAGGAACACTCCAGTCAAAGCTAATTCATTGAATAATACATGGTGCAGGGTCTGAAGGAATGACTCCTACATGCTTCTCCCTTCAGCTCCTGCACTGTCTGCTGTACATGGTCCCACTATGTTACCCTGCTCTCCAAAAGACTCAGGGGTACATGTATCTTAAGTGTGGAAATGTGTTTCTAGTTTTTTGGGACTTTTTGTAAGGTTTTTGACTTGCCTGATTTATCTAAATGGTTGATTATTGAGGCAGGCGAGTCTGGTGGTTTTCTTAGACACACAAAACTCTGAAATGTCTAAGAATCCCCTCAATTGGCTGGCTCTTGTTTTGCTGTTATTTGCACCAAAATGTGCAACTTTTTTAGAAGTAACATTTAGAAAATTATGACAAAAGTTGCAAAAAGAAAATGTTTCCAGTGTTTGCTCTCTGGCCTACAGGGTTCTGTTTCTATTGGACTGAAAGTGATCCAATTGTTGGCTTCAGAGGCCCAGTCTGTGTGCAGAACACTACCATTGAGGCTAGTGATTGGCTGAGCAAGGAACCACAATCTAAGTTTTTTTTCTGTACACATACAAAAGCTGCCCTCTACGCGTTTTGAGTGCAGTCGCACAATCAAGTGTCTTGGTTGCACTCGAAAGGTGTTGCTGCTTTCTATATATGTCATGCACCTTGTAATGGATTTAATGGAACAATAAAGATGAAGATAACCTTTTGAGAAGTGCTGGATTCTGTTTGTGTTTTTTTTGGAAGTTGGGCAGTGCCCGCAGCCAAAGGGCTTGGAATTTACTTTGCACTCACAAGATTGTTGCAAGGTTCATATGGCACACGGGAGGAGGGTGAGTCCGGCTAACTTCATGTTGGAGAGACTCATGTCTTTTTAATGGTCATGTTCAATCCAACCGGACGCTATCTTGTCTTAGCCAGGGGTCATGTTGTCCACTGTCCAGCCAAGTCATGATTCAAACATAATTTTGTGTGAACTGTTTAGAAATTACTTTGTCCTCGCTATTGTTTACCTTGTCTTTTCTGAAGCTTCTCTGCTTGAAGGCCATGTTGTGACTTATACAGAGTTAATACAAGGACAATTAGTAAAAACATTCTATTTCCCCCTAGTCTAGTATTTTTCCAATAATGAAGTTCATTTGGGGGAGATTCTGGTATATTCAGGCTAGCCTATAGCATTGCAGTATTTTATTAACTTTTCATACCCCTATGCAGATAATTTTCTCTGTTTTATATATGTGGCTGCGCACTAATAAACTGCATTTTCTAAGAGACTGGAGTGTGTCTTGGTTTCTGCTCTCATCCCAATACCGGGAGCCATTTTGGTTATAGCAGTTTATTTGGAAATCACCTTACAACTGAGAAGGGCTGTTTGAGCCTTAGATAGAAATCCTTAACAATCCCTTATCACATTGTAAGATTTGATCTATATCTCTTTCCTATCCTCTAAGCTATTCTTATCAGCTGAGACTTTCAAGATCTTAAAGTTTTGTGCTTGAGGGATCTTCTACTTGGGACACTTTAAGGACCGGATCTCTTAATTGTTTACATGTTTTTGCGAATTCACAGATCACTTTATGGGGGAGGTGAACAATATGGAAATGAAACCTTTTTTATATATGAGATTTTATATACAATTTATATTGTACATGAGAATGTGTTCATCTATTGGTGAATGGCGACCTACCTCTAAAGTATGTGTAACTGTCTACAATGGTCATAAATACATTTTGTTAAAGCAAATTGTGTTGGTTTGGATCTTAGGTTGATTTTAATTCTACTTCTGACGCCTGTTTGCATGTAGATCTGTGTTTTCCTGTTCTTAAATGTGGTAGGAGATAATAGACGCTTTATAATGTAGGATAGTATCGATAATGAATATGAAAATTAATAACGGCAGCATGGTGGCTTAGTGGTTAGCATTACAGCCTTGCAGCGCTGGGGACATGGGTTCAAGTCCCAGGTTCAACATCTGCAAAGATTTTGGATGTTCTCTCCTTGTTCGCGTGGGTAGTTAGAGGTGTTATTGGGAGCGCAGAGTGAAAATCGTAAAAACTGAGCTCAAAAGAACTTGACGTGAAATCAGTTTTTCCACATTAGGAATTTTTTTTACTGCTTTCCAGTACATGGCATGGAATAATAAATAACATCACGGGAAATAAAATTTGTTATGCACAAAATAAGACCTCACCCAACTCTGTACACGCAAAAATGATAAAGTTATGGATTTTTGAAGGTGGAGAGCGAGAAATGAGGGAAAAAACCCTACGTCCTTAAAGGGTTAATACTGTATATTAATAATATATTATATGCAATGTTATTTAAAGGGGTTCTATATTCATAGCAAGTTAGGCCCTAGCTTGCTGATTGGTGGGGGTCTCTGTGATGGGACCCCCACGGATCATGAGAATGGGGGTTTGTGGTATCCCCTGTAGATAGGAGATCACTTGCTATGACTGGAGAACTCTTAATGTGAGTCAAAGTCAGTCAAGTAAATAAAGTTGCCGATCCAGTCCCTCCGGTTGCACCGGTTGTGGAGGTCCATTAAATATTCCACGTAGCAGTTGTTCCAGTTTGCTGAGTGTTACGTGGAGGTCTACATGTAGCTAGTTCCTATAGAAACCAGACTTTTCATTCACAAAAAAAATCTCATGTGATTCAGTAGTTTCAGGAATGGTGTTCTGGTCATTAAAAAAAAAGTAACAAAAATTTTATGTATAAATTAGATTTTTGAAAAAATTTGTTTTTTTTTTAAATTTTATATATCAATAGACTATTTATCAGTTAAATGATTGTCATAAAATTTGTATTTCGAATAACAAATCTTGAATTGAGGTCAAATATCTCATTCCATTTCAAATACAAGATATACAGAATATTCTAGATGAATATTTTTTGGCCTTTTATATTCGGAAGCTTTCTTAGAGACAGATTTCTTTTCAAAAGGGCCACGTGCTACCTACAAAAATATTACCATTAAAAACACATAATTTATCGACCACTTCATATTTATGGACTCTGCCGATTGTGGTTTTGTGTCTTAGAACATTTGGGGATTTGGGACTGACATAACTTGTATTTTTAGGTTTGGAACAGCTGTAAAGGACTTGCTTTTCGTGGCTGGTGTTTTTTCGTACACATACGAGTTTAGTTTTTTAATCGTTTGTTATTAAACATTAAAAACAATAAAATTTTTAAACATTAAAACAAAAATAAATTTCATATTTGGAGGATTAATACCAAAATATAAAGTAAAGTTAGGCTGCGGTTACATGTTCCGCTAGCGTTGCGTTCATAACATGACACTAGCGCACAGGGGCGGACCTTGGCCCGATCGCATATGTGTTTACCGGGAAACGTATGCAGTCGATAAACCAATCGCATGTGTTTCACTTGAAACGCATATGCAAACGAGCCAAGGCCCTTCCCCTGTGTCCTAGCGTCGTATTATGAACGCAACGCTAGCGGAACGTGTGGCCGCCGCCGCCTTTCTTGGGGTTCCTCATAGCGATCTCTGCTCTCCATCGTCAAAATGAAAATTAACTCATTACAGGTAGAACAAAATAAGTTGCACACAAAATAAAAATGGTGCAAACGTGCCAGACCTATAATAAATGATCCATATTGGGCCACATGTATTAGTAGTGAGGCAGTAAGGGCGCGTTCACACGTTGCATTTTGGCCTATTGCGTTTGAAATGCATTACAAACATCTGAGGAGAGGTGATTTGCCGAATTACATTACTGTGAACTTTTTAGTTTACAAAACGCACCGTAAACCTGATGTTAACGCATGTGCCGTCAACGCGTGACTTCCCGCATTGCGTTAACAAATGTAAATTAGTGTAGTCAGGCAAATAAACTCTCCTCAGCTGTCCTATTGCATTCCAAACGCAGACCAAATCGTAACATGTGAACGTCCACTAAGGCACTATGGGCAGTAACTGCCCGACAGAGGGCGCCGGAGTAACGACAATCGGAACGCGTCATGAAAGTTATAGGGCAAAACAAAAAAAATTGTGTACAAGAGGCAAGAGGTTTTAGTTTTTATTACCTTATAAAATCTATATAAATTTAGTATCTTCGTAATTGTACTGACCCAAAAATAAAGCAGAAGTGTGAGGGCGCGTTCACACGTTGCGCTTTGGTTGCGTTCATTTCATGACGCTAGTGCACAGGGGGCGGGCCTCCAAAGAAATGCATGCAATCGGGTTATCGATCACATGCGTTTCCCGGGGAAAGCATATGTGATCGGGCCGAGGCCCGCCCCCTGTGCACTAGCGTCGCTTTATGAACGCAACCAAACCGCAACGCGTGAGCGCACTCTAATTTGGATCGCACAATGGAAACCCACAAGAAAATGAGGTTTGCGTGCAAAAAATAGTCCCTCATAGCTAAATACACCGAAAAAGAAAAAAGTTATAGATTTTTTTAAGGTGGAGGGGGGGTAAAATAGAAACAAAGTAGAAAATGCTCATTGGCGGCAAGGGGTTAATGCATAATTGTATGTAGATTGTTAGGGTTAGGATTTATTAGAACATATAAGTGAACAAGATAACAGATCAGTAAAACTGTCCAAGTATTTAGACACAAAAACCCGGAATGTTAATTACCTTAATTGTACAACTTACAATGATGGGTCTGGGGGGCATCTGATTGGCTGATTGTGACTCGCCCCTTGTACTATATACAGGGAGGGCAGTGATGTGGAGGACATTGCTCTCAGCCCAGGACTAGGATTCTGGACCTTGGATATACTGAGTAAGTGCTGCTAGAACTTTCTTAATTGTCGGATTCTCTAAAGCCAATGTTTTTGTAATTACTTTCTACATTGTCTTCTCCTATCAGTATTAGCTTCGTTCTTCTCTGGTTATTATACAGGCAGTCCCCAGGTTATGTTCAAGATAGGTGCTGTATGTTTGTTCTTAAGTTGAATTTGTATGTAAGTCGGAGCTGTAGATTTTAGAATTGTAACCCCAGCAAAAAAAATTTTTGGTCTCTGTGACAACTGAATTTCAAAAATGTTGGGTTGTCGTAAGAACCAGGAGTAACACTAAATCTTCATAGACTCCTGTGATAACTGTTATAGCCGATTATTGTAGCCTAAGGCTAAAGTACAGTAAATTACCAACATCCAGAGGTCTGTCTGTAACTAGGGGTCGTCTGTAAGTTGGGTTTTCTTTAATAGTTCTGGAGAGGGTCCCAATCCCGTTGAATCTAGGAAAATCTTGGACTCCAGTCACACTGTATTTTGTTGCAAGAAAATTCTTTATTGATACAAACTTTAACGTGACGTTTCGGCCAAACAATTGACCTTCATCAGACTTGGGTTTGCAAGTGAGGAGGTACAATGCTTGGTTCTTGCATATAGCAAGTTGTGGCGCTGTTATGGAGGAATGGCGGTCATAACCGCTAAGAGGGGTGGAGCGTCACGTTAAAGTTTGTATCAATAAAGAATTTTCTTGCAACAAAATACAGTGTGACTGGAGTCCAAGATTTTCCTGTATATGTTATATAACAGCAACAAAAGTATTAAAATACAATTATCTCATTTCAGGAAACAAAACATGAAATCCATAAATTTTTTCAGTTGTCTCCTCCTACTTGGTCTTTATTGCCCCCAAACGGCATCATTGGTGAGTGCAGATTATAGAATAAGTAAATACATAAAAATCTTCATTTTACATGTACTTTTTCATTCTTTGGCGTATCAATTTAATCAGTTTTATATCATCTTTAAAAAAAACTCTGAAAAAAAAATATACTAAATATTTAACTTGATGCTTACCATATATATACTCGAGTATGAGCCGAGATTTCCAGCACAAAAATGTTAATCGTTGCCATGCCATGTACTGGGAAGCAGGAAAAAAATTCCAAATGCAGTGAAATTGGTAAAAAAAACGCATTTGTGCCGTATTCTTGTGGGCTTGGATTTTACGGATTTCACTGTGCGCCCCAAATGATAGGTCTACTTTATTCTTTGGGTTGGTACAATTATGGGGATAACAAATATATATAGGTTTTATAATGTTTTCATACATTTAAAAAAATGTAAACCTCCTGTACAAAATTTTTTGGGGGGATTTTGCCATCTTCTGGCACTTTTGTGGGTGGTGTAGTTTTTTGCGGATTTTGATGACGTTTACAATGTTATCATTTTTAGGACTGTGCGACCTTTTGATCACTTTCTATATAATTTTAATTTTTTTTTTTAATTGCAAAAAAAGTTCCCTTTTTTGACTTTGGGCGCGATTTTCCGTTACGGGGTTAAACGCAGTGAAAAAACGTTATCATATTTTGATAGATCAGGCATTTTCGGACGCGGCAATACCTAATGTGTTTACTTTACTGTTTATTTATATTTATATCAGGGAAAGGGGGGTGATTTGAGTTTTTAGGTTTTTTTATTATATTTTTATTTTTTTTTTATTTTTACTATTTTTCAGACTCCCTAGGGTACATTAACCCTAGGTTGTCTGTAAGATCCTATCATATACTTCAGTATGGCAGTATATGGGGATTTTACTCCTCCTACATCAGCACATTGTAATGCATGGGTTGACCCGAAGTATCCTCGGGTCTTCGTGAGACCCGAGGCTACCATGGCGACGGATCGCCGCTTCCCGATGACGTCACAGGGAGCGACGATCCTCGGAAAGATGGCGGCGCCCATGCTGGCTGGCACCGATCGTGGGTGTTACCGGTAAATCTTTGCTGCAATATGCACCGGGACCCGGCATGTGACGTAATACTAGGTCACATATCGGTAAGGGGTTAAATGTTATTGTCGGCTTATACTCGAATAAAGAAAGAAAAAACAAGTGTACTCAACTTCGACGCCCCCCTGGCAGGTCCTCTTCTATCTATCTCGGTTCCGTGTCCCACTGTGGTCCATCGCAGGGATTGTGACGTCAGCTGACATTCTATGTGCGCCGGCATCGCACACACTAAGATGTCAGCAAGCGGCTGACGTCACAATGCCTGCGATGGACCACACGGGGACACGGAGGGGGGGTTGTCGGAAGTTGAGTACACTTATTTGTTTTTTTTTCCTACTGGCATTATATTAGGGGCAGGGGCTGGCAGGCGATATACTACAGGGGGCTGGCCAGGCTATATACTACAGGGGGCTGGCCAGGCTATATACTACAGGGGGCTGGCCAGGCTATATACTACAGGGGGCTGGCCAGGCTATATACTACAGGGGGCTGGCCAGGCTATATACTACAGGGGGCTGGCCAGGCTATATACTACAGGGGGCTGGCCAGGCTATATACTACAGGGGGCTGGCCAGGCTATATACTACAGGGGGCTGAGCAGGCTATATACTACAGTGGGCTGGAAGGCTATATACTACAGGGGGCTGGAAGGCTATATACTACAGAGGGCTGGAAGGCTATATACTACAGGGGGCTGGCAGGTGATATACTACCGGGGGCTGGCTGTATACTACAGGGGGAGGGCTGGCTGTATACTCCAGGGGCATGGCTGGCTGTATACTCCAGGGGCATGGCTGGCTGTATACTCCAGGGGCATGGCTGGCTGTATACTCCAGGGGCATGGCTGGCTGTATACTCCAGGGGCATGGCTGGCTGTATACTCCAGGGGCATGGCTGGCTGTATACTCCAGGGGCATGGCTGGCTGTATACTCCAGGGGCATGGCTGGCTGTATACTCCAGGGGCATGGCTGGCTGTATACTCCAGGGGATTTGCAGGCTATATAATCCAGGGGGCCTGCAGGCTATATACTCCAGGGGACTTGCAGGCTATATACTACAAGGGGCTGGCTGGCTATATACTACAAGGGGCTGGCTGGCTATATACTACAAGGGGCTGGCTGGCTATATACTACAAGGGGCTGGCTGGCTATATACTGGGGGGGGGCTGTGACCAATGCATTTCCCACCCTCTGCTTATACTCGAACCAATAGGTTTTTCCAGTTTTTTGTGTTAAAATTATGGGTCTCGACTTATACACACATCGGCTTATACTCGAGTATATACGTTAATAGTTCTATGATAAAATGGCTCCAAATATTGACTTATTTCTCTTGTCTTTGTATTTACAGCCTCAAGCTAAGGTCATACAAGGTAAGACAATTTACAGAATTTTGTATTCTTTATTTTTTTTTTTTTTAACGTTAAAAAATGATATTAAATACATCAGATGCAAATTAATTAAATTAAAATGTACAAATTCTGGGCAATGTAATCTCAATTTTTATGTTAATAGGATATGACTGTGCAGATGTATGGTTAAGGAATCATAAGGCTCCCAGTGGATTATACTGGATACAACCAAAAGACGGGAACAGCTCTTTTCAGGTAAGAATTCTGGATAATTTGGATAGTTAAAGGAAACCTACCATTTGATTTGATGCATTATGAAACAAACATGCATTAAGACTGCTGTAGCTACACTGATGCAGAAACATATCTTGTTTATTCCCTGAGCTGAGTGGTTTTGATGAAAAAACAATTATACAATTATTAAAATGAAGCTCTGTCGCTTCTGTGCCTGGGCTCCGTGCTTCTCCTTCCACATTAGTTATGCACTGCACCAGGGGATGATGCAATCACTGTTCTCCCTGCCAGGCAGAATAATCAATTGCTGCACCATCCCCCAGCTCAGGATGATTAGTCCTGTCTTAGCTGTTCAGAAAGCTTGTGTGCAATGTGGATCCAGCTTTCCCAACGTCCTGAATTTTTTTCAACAAAACCACTCCACTCAGATATGTTTCTACATCAGTGTAGCTGCAGCATTCTCAAGGTATATTTAGTTAATAATGCATCAAATCAAATGGTAGATTTTTTTTAAAGGAACGGCAGAGGATTGAAGTACGTGACTGCTGGGACTTGATAAAACAAAAGTTAGTCAACTCACTCAGAGGTTGTGTGCAATCTGTGGAGAAAGGTGCATGGAACGGGGAGACGCACGATTGGCTGATGCAATCCACAAAAGAAAGGGATGGAATAAATGTGAAGATTTAATTAACGTTTTTAAGTTCTGGTACCAATTCTGGATAGTGGACTTTACTCCTTGATGTATCAGCACTGATGGCCATTTTAGTTTTTCTTCGCATGGATGGTCCTTATATCGGGACGCTGTAAACCAGTTCCCTCATTCAGATGTTTCTAATAACCTAGTTCTCCATGGAGAAGCCCGATTCATACTTATTCTACTCCAGCCTTGGGCCCTTTCTCCTGACAGACGGTATCTGCGTCTCCGATAAACTTCACACTGTTTATATATCGACATCATTTTATCGAGTGCAATTTTAAGATTTTTTTTTTCAGAATTTGAATGTTTTTTTTGTTTTTTTTTTTAAAATTGTTATTTATGCTCCCATCAGGTTTACTGTGAAATGTCTAAATATGGCGGCCGGACTCTTATACAGAGACACGATGGAACAGATAGATTGAGCTTCTATAAAACATGGAAGGAATATGAAAATGGATTTGGACAACTTCAAGGTAAAGAAGACTAAAAATCTCTACCTTTATGTGGTCTTAGAGTATAATACACTCTCTACTTTTATAACTCCTCTCTATTTTTCACTAATTAATATATACCATATATATATACTCGAGTATAAGCCTAGTTTTTCAACACAAAAAAATGTGCTGAAAACCCAAACTCGGTTTACACTCGAGTAAAAAAAAAAAATCAAAACTCACCTTTCTGGCTTCCCCCACTGCTGGCTATATACTGGGCCAGGGGGATGGCTATATACTGGGGGATATGGGCTGGCAGGCTATATACTGGGGGGCAGGTGCTGGCTATATACTATGGGGCAGGGTCCGGCAGGCTATATACTGAGGAGGCTGTGACCAATGCATTTCCCACCCTCGGCTTATACTCGAGTCAATAGGTTTTCCAGGTTTTTGTGGTAAAATTAAGGGCCTTGGCCTATACTTCTGTTGGCTTATACTCGAGTATATACGATAATTAATTATTTTTTGATTATTCTAGGTGAGCATTGGTTGGGTCTAAAAAAAATGTATGACCTGACCCATCAGACAGGTAGACCCGCCAGCCTGTACATCAGCATGGGAGACTTTGATGGGGAGAAGGCTTATGCACTGTACAGTCCCTTCAGTATCGGTAGGGCAGACGAATACTATAAGTTGATGGCCGGAAATTACTCGGGAACAGCAGGTGAGTGACGCAGAATACAAATCACCGTACAGTGAAAGAACCAGGAAGGAAAGATGTGAATAAATTATATTTTTCATGGTAGGAGACGCCTTTTCAGAATATGAAAACATTTCTGGCAGCAACCAGCATGGCCGCCCTTTCAGTACTTTGGATGTGGTCAAGGACAACTGTCACCCATACTGTCCAGTAGGGGGCATAATGGAGCCGAGCTGCAGCGATCTGTTACAAGCAGGCTGGTGGTTTAACGCCTGCGGATTTGCAAATCTGAATGGAGTTTGGCGCGACCAATCGTTATATAAACATTGGACCTCATCTGTAGCTTGGCCAACATGGAGATGGGAGGAGTCTCTGAAGTTCTCGAGAATGTACCTCGTTTATAATTAGAGGGATCGTTCTTGGAAGTTTTCATTTCAGTACATAATTTTTTTAGATGTATCGGTTTCTTGGACTTTATGTATTAAAGATGGAATCTGTCATAATATTTTCTTAATTAAAGATAGTCAAACATTATACATTTTATATTGTACAATTCCTAATTATAATATTGCTAAGGTTTGTTAACCCCTTAAGACCGGGCCCTTTTTTGTTTTTTCATTTCCATTTTTCACTCTCCACCTTCAAAAATCTACTTTTTTATTTTTTACACTTGAAGAGCTGTGTGACGGCTTATTTTCTGCATATCAAACTGCACTTCATAGTTATGGTATTTAATATTCCATGTCGTGTAGTGGGAAGCAGGAAAAAAATTCCAAATGCAGTAAAAATGGTGAAAAAAAACATTTGCAGCGTTTTCTTGTGGGCTTGGATTTTACGGCTTTCACTGTGCGCCCCAAATTCTTTGGGTCGGTGCGATCACGTGGATACCAAATTTGTATAGGTTTTATGTTTTCTTACATTTACAAAATTTTAAATCCTCCTGTACAAATTTTTTTATTTGATTTTGCCATCTTCCGGTGCTAATAACTTTTTCATAATTTGGTGTACAGAGCTGTGGGTGGTGTCATTTTTTGCAACTTTTGATAACCTTTTACATGCTATCATTTTTAGAACAAAATGACTGTTTTATCACTTTTTATATAATTCTTAGAAATGGCAAAAAGTGCCATTCTTGACTTTGGGCGCTATTTTCCGTTACTGGGTTAAACGCAGTGAAAAAACGTTATTATATTTTGATAGATCTGGCATTATGATTTTTACTGTTTATTTATATGACTTCTAGGGAAAGGGGGTGATTTTAATTTTTATGTTTTTTTAATTATAATTTTTTTACCTTTTTTTTTAATTTTTGCTATTTTTCAGACACCCTAGGTTGATTAATCCTACCATATACTGCCTTACTACAGTATGACAGTACATGGGGATTTTCCTCCTCATTCATTACAATTTGCAATTAGCACATTGTAATGAATGGGTTAAAACGAGACAGCCTCTTCATAAAACCCAAGGTTGCCATAGCAACGGATCACTGCTCCCCTGTGACGTCACGGGGAGCGACGATATTCGGCAAGATGGCGGCGCCAAAGGTGCCGGCGGCAATCGGTGGGATATGCAGCAAAGACTTACCGGCTATGGAGAGGGATCAGCCCGTCAGCCCTCTCCATGCACCAGCACCCAACGCGTAGGGAAGAGGTTAAATAATTAAACTACATGAAATATATACAAAGTTTGTTGGTTTTCTACCTCTCAGCTACTTTGTGCCTCTACCACCTATGTTACATACATAATTATTGAGAAACCGATCACTGAACAAAAACTGGTCACCATTTCTGATTATACATTAGATTGGAACACTGATATTCACATCCCCCACCGGGGCCTAGGCCTTTATCGTGGCCTGGATGAAGCCGGGGCATGGAATACCAGAGTGGCTAGCTGTTATTGCCTTGGTCACGGTGCTTGGTATACGGTAACTGAGGTCTAGTCCAGAGCCTGGCCGGTCTCCAGCAGGTGGTGTGTGCAAGAAAATGGAGGGAGAAGCTGATAGAATAGGTTTCTCCCTGGGACAACCCGCTGTTTAGATAAGGATCCCTGAAGATGGTGAGCCTGTGATTGTGAACAGCTTAAACCAGGGATCACTCGGAGCAGACAGCGGCCTTATACATCAGCTGGGAGGAGATAACTGGTCAGAGTTCAGGTCCGCAGGGAGGTGGTTGCTCACAGCCTGGGTAATGGCTTCAGGCCAGGCTGGTAAAGATGGGACAGAGTCCTTATGGTGGGCTCTTCAGGCCTAGTCTCATGGGACTGGCTAAGGTGTCAGGCAGCTTTCCTGTGACACCTCTGCTTCCTGGTCTGGAACACTGACTCTTTGAGTCTGACCTCACTGGCTTCCTGGGTAAGAAAAACCATTTCCTCCCACCCACAAGGAGTTTTATAAACTCCCCCTTATGAGGCGGCAAGCACTTGTCCAACCAGCACACTTCTTCCTTCACAGCAATTTCAGAGCATACAATTGGATAGAGAAGTTAACTCTTGACCTTTCAGGCAGAGGCTTAAAGCTGCAGTTACCAAGCATACCATGTTAGAGCCCCTGGATGAGTTGCGCAGGTTCACCAGACAGCTCTTGACAAAGAGAGGGACACTTTCGCAACACCTACCTGCCATATGCATTGGCAGGGCTGTTGCATTAGTGTACAATCTAAAATAAACGGGAACCTATGTCGGTATGTAGCATTATTCGTGTTGGAAGTTCCTCCAATTGGACTCCCACACCATACTAAATATTCTAGGTCGTTGGAAATTATATTAGTGTAACCCAAACAGACATACACCAGAATATATTGACCTTGGTCAGTAGGGGGAGCGCAAGATTTTGTGTAGTGTGGACTAAACTGTAAGTGTCATAAAGTAAGTTCAACATTCTCCAATGCTACACAACTACAATAGGAGAGTCTCACTAACTCTTGGATGCATTCATATTTGTTTAGACTGCATCTCATTTCTACATATAATCACCTCTACGCTTTTCTCCCATTTTGAATTGGGATCATCAGGAGAGATCACTAAGGTTATGTATTGTCATACCTCCCAACTTTTAGAGAGATGAAATAGGGACAAAAGTAAGGGGCGGAGCAAACAGAGTGGCTTTGGAGAAACAATTTCTGTAATGCATAAGCCACTCCTTTTGCCTCATATTCAGATCAACCTCAAATTATGCTCCCCCAGAAGCAACAGACAAGGACATCTCCTTGCTTTGTCTCGAGGAGGCACAGAGCTGAGAGCAGATGAGCAGGGCCCCGGAATTTTGTCAAAGAGCACTAGGAGAGAGGGGAAGCTGTGTCCTGTACATCTCCTCTATGTTCCGTCTTGCCTCAGGCGGCAGATACCCGAGCCATTGCCGGCCAATTCGTCCACATGAAAAATCAATCACGCCTGTCTCTTTAAGAGACAGACGGGAATGATGTACAGAGTGGCACAGATCCTTCTGTCTGTGCCACTCTGTTGTTCTGGTGGAATCAGGCAGCATGTAATGATGTCACACTGCCTGTGTCCTGGCACAGAGCACAAGGCAGGGAAGAGGACTCGAGCACCAGCGGTAATTGCTTCATTCTTTAAGCAGGCTGTAAATAATACAAGGGTTACATATTATACAATAAGGGGGGCTGTGTGTCATAATATGGGGGCTGCATATTATAGAATAAGGGGGATGTGTCATGGGTGCTCCCGAGATCCCTGTCTCAGATAGCGGGCCCACCCATGTCCCTCTGTGTGCCCCTGCAGCTGCCGCAGCTCTGCAGCTATGTTTCTGTGTCGTTATGTTCCTTGTGTTCCGATGTTCTGTGTGCCTGTGTTCCCGTTCCCATCTGTCTTGACCTTCCATTGCTGACACCGGATGGGACTTGACCCTGCATCTCTGCCACCTGCCCTGACCCCGGCTGCCACCGCAGGCTAGTCACATCTGTGAGGCAACCTGGTGGTACCCTGCCGCAGCAAGACTATTCCGCTTTGTTGCGGGCCAGGTGCCACTTAGATTCTGGTCCCAGATGTCGGCTAGTACCACCTCCTGCAGTGGTCCAAAGGATCCACTCATTCCGAATCCTGACAGTAAAAGGACTCTCTGCGCAGATCAAAGATGCTCCGGCTCGTAACTTGCTGTCAACTCTGAGTGGTATTATCACACCGGGCCACTCGGATTGACGTTCGGTTTAAGGAGCGTGCCAAGGAACTACGCTCCGAGCACCCTCAAGCACTTGTAAGATGTTTTCCTTACCTGGCACCTGCTTCCGCTCCATACCTGGACTTTGCAGATGTGTTCTCCAAGAAACAGGCCGAGACTCTTCCTCCACATCGTCCCTACGATTGCCCCGTTGACCTGCTGCCTGTCTTTTCTCCTCCACGGGGTCTGGTGTACCCGATTTCAGGACCTGAGACTGCCGCTATTTCTGAGTATATCAAAGTGAATCTGCAAAGAGGCTTCATATGCGAATCCTCCTCTCCAGCTGATGCAGGTTTCTTTTTTGTCACCAAGGCTCTCTCCACCCCTGTATAGACTATTGCGGTCTTTACAAGGTCACCATTAAGAATCGCTATCCTCTGCGCTGATCACGGAGCTGTTAGATCGTCTACTGGGTGCGAGAGTCTTTTCCAAATTGGATCTTCGTGGGGCCTACAATCTCATCCGCATCAGGAAGTGTGATGAGGGGAAGACCGTCCTTAATACCCGTGAGGGGCATTTTAAATATTTAGTTAAATGCGTCATCTGTTTTCCAGGAATTTGTTAATGACATCTACAGAGACTTATTGTACAGTTGTGTTGTGGTTTACCCAGATGACATCTTTGTGTATTCTGCTGATCTCAAATCCCACCAGTCCCACGCACGGCAAGTGCTCATTCACCTCAGGGTTAACCATTTCTATGCCAAACTGGAGAAATGCCACTTTCATCAGAAGAGCCTTCCATTCCTTGGATACATAATTTCTGATAAAGGCTTGCAGATGGATCCTGCCAAGTAATCTGTGGTTCTTCAGTGGCCAAGCCCAGTGGGACTGTGTGCAGTTCAAAGATTTTTTGGGCTTTGCTAATTATTATAGACAATTTATCCCACATTTATCGTCTCTGGTAGCTCCAATGGTGAGGAAAGGTGGCAATTCCTGTGCCTGGTCTCCAGTGGCAGAGGAGGCCACAAAATTAAAGACTGCTTTTTCCTCTGCATCAGTTCTTACCCGAACTAATACCGAAAAGCTGTTTCTTGTGGAAGTTGATGCCTCCTCCGTGGAAGCTGGGACGGTCCTTACCCAGAAAGGGCCTAAAGACCGAACTCTCACCTGCGGCTTCTTCTCCAAAACTTTCTCTTCTGCAGAGAGGAATTATTCTATTGGAGATCATGACCTTCTGGCTATCAAGCTTGCCTTTAGGAATGCTGCCATCTGGTGGAGGGAGCCCGATTTCCAGTCAGCATTTACACGGACCACAAGAATCACTAGCCCCACATCATTTAGAGAAGGGGCAGGGGACTGTAGGGGGGGGGGTGGAGATTTAATTTTAAAAAGTGCTCTTGCAGCGATTGCCCCCCTCTTCAAGGGGAGGTTTAGGCGGGCCTATGGGGGCCCGCCCCGGTGGTTTATAAGTTATGGGGGCACGTGGAGGGGGCCCGCGCGAAGAACAAGGCCTCCGCTTCGTCTCAGCCCCGGGTCCCCATCTACAAGCAGGCGGCGCGGCTCGGCTTTGAAGAAAGGAGCATCGGCGCCACGTGCGGGAGCTGCCTCCCGCTACCGACAAGATCAGCGTGGGACAGATCCTGACGCTCCTCAAGGTAAGCAGCACTGCCATGCGCTTCAATCTCTCCCCACCCGCCCCCACCCCGCATCCCCCCTAAGTCCAGATCCACTGCCCTCCCACCCCTAGTAGCCACCAGGTCCCTGTCCCATAGCCATCAGGCAGTAGCTCACCTTTCTCCTCCTGTGCTCTCCCCTCATGTGTCGCAGCCACCTCCTGCAATGAGCTCTCTCTCCCCTCATGTGTCGCAGCCTCCTCCTGCAATGAGCTCTCTCTCCCCTCATGTGTCGCAGCCACATCCTGCAAGGAGCTCTCTCTCCCCTAATGTGTCGCAGCCTCCTTCTGCAATGAGCTCTTTCAGAGGGAGCAGATCCCCCTCCCCCCATACATCTCTCAATGTAACACTCCAAACACTCCAAACTATTGATGCCTAGGGCCACCCCCACTTCACATACTCATCGCCATGGAAGTACCCTTGGAGGCCGTACCGCGACTATACCGTTGATACTGGCTCCGAGTTTTCCTCTTCAGGTCACAGCCGTAGGAAGCATCATTACCGCCACGACCGTTATTCAAGCTCCTCTTCTTCTGGTTCAAGTGGCCGTAATGTGGCGCGCTTCCACGATCGCATGCATGGCAGCCGCAAAAGCGAACCTTCACGCTACCGCTCAAAACGCTCCAGAAGGTCCAGATCTCCATCTCATCGATCTGCTACTAGCAATCGTCACCAAGCATCACCAGCGTCTGCATCCTCTCATCCGGCAAGCTCCCGCTACGAAAGACCAGCATCATCCGCCCCTCATCCATCAATTTCCCACAATGAAAGGCAAGCGTCAGCAGCCAATCGCCAGTCATCCGACCGTGGCCAGGGAACATCGCCTGTACCTTCTCATCATTCTCCGCAGATCAACCCGTCGGCCCAGCCAGCACAGTTGACAGCATCGGGTGAGTCCAGTGGCCTTCCTTCTTGGTCGGCCATTACCTCCACACACGGGAACAACACAGACATGATTTCAACAGTAAAATCATTTTTAGCATATCTCGAGGGTAGTCAGGAACACCATAGGGATCCCACGGGTAGTCAGGAACACCCTAGGGGTCACACGGGAGTACAAATTCTAGATAATCCAGGGTCGTGATCGACTTTTAAAGACACAATGTTTTGCGCAGTATCCCCCCTAGGTACCCACGTGTCCGAGGAAGTTAAAGAAAAAATAAAGAGGGGGGATTTCGTAGATATTTGGGCGCTTTTAAACGTCGATCACGTGACGGTTGATAAGGAGAGAGTTTTTGAAAAGGGATAGGAAAAGAAGGTTAAAGTGTCCAAAACCTTCAGCCCCGGGTCCCCATCTACAAGCAGGCGGCGCGGCTCGGCTTTGAAGAAAGGAGCATCGGCGCCACGTGCGGGAGCTGCCTCCCGCTACCGACAAGATCAGCGTGGGACAGATCCTGACGCTCCTCAAGGTAAGCAGCACTGCCATGCGCTTCAATCTCTCCCCACCCGCCCCCACCCCGCATCCCCCCTAAGTCCAGATCCACTGCCCTCCCACCCCTAGTAGCCACCAGGTCCCTGTCCCATAGCCATCAGGCAGTAGCTCACCTTTCTCCTCCTGTGCTCTCCCCTCATGTGTCGCAGCCACCTCCTGCAATGAGCTCTCTCTCCCCTCATGTGTCGCAGCCTCCTCCTGCAATGAGCTCTCTCTCCCCTCATGTGTCGCAGCCACATCCTGCAAGGAGCTCTCTCTCCCCTAATGTGTCGCAGCCTCCTTCTGCAATGAGCTCTTTCAGAGGGAGCAGATCCCCCTCCCCCCATACATCTCTCAATGTAACACTCCAAACACTCCAAACTATTGATGCCTAGGGCCACCCCCACTTCACATACTCATCGCCATGGAAGTACCCTTGGAGGCCGTACCGCGACTATACCGTTGATACTGGCTCCGAGTTTTCCTCTTCAGGTCACAGCCGTAGGAAGCATCATTACCGCCACGACCGTTATTCAAGCTCCTCTTCTTCTGGTTCAAGTGGCCGTAATGTGGCGCGCTTCCACGATCGCATGCATGGCAGCCGCAAAAGCGAACCTTCACGCTACCGCTCAAAACGCTCCAGAAGGTCCAGATCTCCATCTCATCGATCTGCTACTAGCAATCGTCACCAAGCATCACCAGCGTCTGCATCCTCTCATCCGGCAAGCTCCCGCTACGAAAGACCAGCATCATCCGCCCCTCATCCATCAATTTCCCACAATGAAAGGCAAGCGTCAGCAGCCAATCGCCAGTCATCCGACCGTGGCCAGGGAACATCGCCTGTACCTTCTCATCATTCTCCGCAGATCAACCCGTCGGCCCAGCCAGCACAGTTGACAGCATCGGGTGAGTCCAGTGGTCTTCCTTCTTGGTCGGCCATTACCTCCACACACGGGAACAACACAGACATGATTTCAGCAGTAAAATCATTTTTAGCATATCTCGAGGGTAGTCAGGAACACCATAGGGATCCCACGGGTAGTCAGGAACACCCTAGGGGTCACACGGGAGTACAAATTCTAGATAATCCAGGGTCGTGATCGACTTTTAAAGACACAATGTTTTGCGCAGTATCCCCCCTAGGTACGCACGTGTCCGAGGAAGTTAAAGAAAAAATAAAGAGGGGGGATTTCGTAGATATTTGGGCGCTTTTAAACGTCGATCACGTGACGGTTGATAAGGAGAGAGTTTTTGAAAAGGGATAGGAAAAGAAGGTTAAAGTGTCCAAAACCTTCAATAATTGGCTGCAGGGATTCGCGGTTATGGGACACATCATAACAGAAGTCTCCAGCCACTGCCCCCGATCTTTTCGTTTACCTGGACACAATTATTAGTGCATTCAAGATACACGGGGGAACAGCCTGGTGGCGGTATGACGAGGAATTTCGTCGCTGCCTTTTCAAACAATCAGAGTATAGGTTGGGCTTCTAGAGCCACAGGTATTTGGCTTCAACTTATTTTAGCGCAGCGCTCTCAACGCCCCTTTCTTGGGACCCCCGCAGGGACATCGCAGCAGCCGGATCCCTCCTCTCACAAGCCAACCGGCGCATGCTGGTTATACAATGAGGGCCACTGGAGGTTCTATTCTTCGTGCAAATTTAGGCACGAATGTTCGATCTGCGGGGGCAATCATCCAGCCTTGCGCTGTTTCCGACGCAATAAGCAAAACCCTGTCCCCCAACCCGAGAACGCCAGTGAACGTCCTCAGATTAAGCCCATGGCTAAGTCTGTACCCAAAGAAACGGGAGGCAAACCTTCTTGAAGAAGGTTTCCGTCTCGGTTTTTATATCCCGCACCATCCTACTACGGCAGTTTTCAAATGTAGCAATTTTGTGTCGGTGCGGGAGAACCCGTCTTTAGCCCTTGAAAAAGTTCTTAAGGAAGTTGGTTTAGGCCGAATGGCTGGCCCCTTTTCAGAACCACCCTTTGCAAACCTTAGAATTTCTCCTCTTGGCCTAGTCCCCAAAAAAGAACCAGGGAAATTTAGGCTGATTCAACATCTCTCTTTCCCGAGGGGCTCCTCTTTCAATGAGGCCATATCAAAGGAGGAGGCATCTGTCTCTTACGTCTCTTTTGATAGGGCGGTTAACTTGGTCAGACAGGCTGGCCCAGGAGCGTCCTTGGCCAAATCAGACATTGAATCAGCTTTCAGGTTATTGCCTGTTCACCCTACCTGTTATCACCTCTTGGGGTGCTGCCTCAAGGACCGTTTTTTCTATGATATGTGTCTCCCCATGGGTTGCTCCATTTCGTGCTACTACTTTGAGGTTTTCAGCACGTTTTTGGAATGGCTCCTGGGGTTTGAGACGGGTATCTATTCCACCACTCACTACCTGGACGACTTCTTGTTTGTCGGTCAACGGGACACCAACACTTGTTCCCGTTTGTTAGAAACCTTCACAACTTTAATGAAGTTCGTTGGTGTCCCCTTGTCCGCCGACAAGACGGTCGGCCCGGTTTCCAAATTGTCTTTCCTAGGTATCAAGCTCGATACGGAAAATATGACTTTTAGATTACCGGAAGAAAAAGTGTCCAGGCTCCGCCAAGAGATTGAGTCACTTATTGGGAAGAAAAAAGCCACTTTGCATCAGTTCCAGGTCCTCCTGGGACTGCTAAATTTCGCCTGTAGAGTTATTCCCATGGGGCGAGCTTTCTCTCGCCGTCTTTCTTTAGCTACAAAAGGCACTTGTAATCCAAACCATTTTATCAGGGTCACTAATTCCCTGAGGGAAGACTTGTCAGTCTGGCAGGTTTTTCTCCAGGATTTTAATGGCACGGGCATAATCCAAGAGGCTGAGAAGGATAACTCCTCACTAAACCTTTTCACGGCTTGTTCCCTCTCTCACGGGTTCGCCTCAATTTATGGCTCAAATTGGTGCAGGAGTGATTGGCCCTCCATGTGGTCAGACACGGGTCTGACAAATAATTTAACCCTTTTGCATTTATTCCCATTGGTGGTAGCTTTGGGGCCCCATCTTGGCGGATAATAGGATAAGGTTTTGGTCAGATAACATTTCGGTGGTTCAGGCCCTTAATAGCCTCTCTTCCTCTTCCTACCCGGTCCTTGCGCTGCTTCGACACTTGGTGCTACGCTGCCTTCAGTCAAACATTTGGCTGATGGCGCGATAAGTTACTGATCCTGCGAACGGCATGGCTAATGCCTTGTCTCGTTCCCAGTTTCAGGTATTCAGAGAGCTCCACGGGTCAGCGGACGTGGCGGGGACGGAATGCCCGCAGTGCTTATGGAATCTGGTAGTGAGCAGTTGCAACAGCTAATAAGAAGTTCACTGTCAGAATCCACTTGGCAAAAATATACATCAGCGTGGAAGCAATGGCTTATTGTCTCTGGCGGTTACTTACCCGTGGAGAAACCTGCTATCCTCAAATTTACCCTAGATTTTCTAGTCTCATTGAAACACCAAGAGGCATCCTTTCACAAGGCAAAGGCTAGTTTAGCAGGAATAGCATTTATGTTAAAATTGCATGATCGGCTGGACGTCACAAAGACGTTTGTGATAAAACAATTATTAAAAGGGTGGAAGCGCCGGCGTCACACGCAGGATTCTCGGCGGCCGGTTTCCCTTCCTCTGCTGAAGCGGATTCTTGAAGTTGTCGACAGCATCTGTAGCTCAAATTTTGAGGCATATTTATTTAAAGCGGCTTTTTCCGTTGCCTTTTTCGGTGCTCTCCGCATCGGCGAGTTAGTCCCTTTTAGCCGGAAAAAACAAGGGGGTTTGCTGCGATGTTATCCCTGCCCATTCTTCGTTCAAAATTCGGATTCGTTATTCAAAAAACGATACCTTTGGATGAGGCACTTGGTTATTCATCTTACCAATGGGATCTGACCCCTGCCCCGTTACCCACGTTTGTAATTACGCTCGTTGTAGGCCAGAGGGTTTTGATAATTTCTTTATACATGAATCAGGTTCCCCCTCACACGTTTTCAATTTAGTTCCGTATTTAAAAGAACCCTTCTTTATCTTGGGCTTAACCCTACAGAATTCGGGACCCACTCTTTCCGCATCGGTGTGGCTACCACTGCCCACTCTTGCGGTATGAGTACTGAAGCTATAAAGCATCTGGGTCGGTGGAAATCCGAGTGCTTTAAATCCTATATTCGCCCAGACCTTAACCCTTTATTTTAATTTTCGCCCTCTTATACTAGATTTAATCATTATATATATATATATATATATATATATATATATATATATATATATATATATATATAAAACTATTAAAAAAAAAAAAAAAATTATTCCTTAGTTTAATTGTTATATTTGCAGGTCCCATCAACCATATCTGGATAGTGGGCCATTCTTTTGTGCACTGGGCTGAGCGGAGAGCGGTGGTTCGGCCATGCGGTCAGGATTTGGGAATTCCAAACTCACGCGTGCACTGGCGCGGGTCCCGCGGGATGAGGTGGTCTAAGGTCCTTGCCGAGGTGGTGCAGATTAGTCAGGTCTGTCGGGAGTCAGCGGTCTTGATTATTCATGCTGGTGGAAATGACTTGCGGCAGGTCAAGTTAGGAGAACTTGTTTCACTTATGAAGCAAGACCTGTCCCGTTTTCCTTCCTTTTTCAATTTGGTGGTGCTTGCTTGGTCGGAAATAATACCCCAGTGTTTTTGGAGGGGAGCCAGAGACTATGTGGCAATTGAGAAGGTTCGCAAGAGCTTAAATATAAGAATTTCCAAGCATGTAGCAACGCTTGGAGGAGTTTCTTTCCGGCACAAGGATCTGGAAGGGGACAACCGTCACCTGCTGATAGGGGACGGTGTTCACCTTAACCCAATTGGCACAGATATATTTTTGTTGGGTCTCCAGGAATTAGCCGAAAAAGCTATTGCCTTGGGCCGTGTGGGGGGGTCGCAGCCGGGTTTAGTATTTTCTAAAGAGGGCTGCTCCGTGGCGGTCTTTCCTGTGGAAACGCTGGGTCAAGAGCGGAGATTTTAACATCATAGAAAAAGTATGCAGTCGGTAACAAGTACCTCCAGCCCCGGCTCACAGCACAAATGAGGACGACCCCTCTTGTCCTAATGTGCATGGACCGGTCAGGAGCATGACCGTAGACACAGCAAACAAAGGCATATAGCCATAAGTCCAGCACAAAAAGGTGGAGAGGTAAAAGGATATTCTTTATTGTTCAAGGATTAAAAACCTCCATACAGGACATCACAGGCGGCGTCACAGACCGACGCGTTTCGACACAACAGTGTCTTTATCAAGGTCTAACACAAACACATATGGACTTACTATTTAAAGAGACCGTGTCCAAGAAGCTCCGCCCCGCGCCGCTGAGAAGCTGGTCACGTGACCGGCTCTCTCTAATAGGTTACAGGAGAGAGGTTACCAACCTGACACTATCAGGCAGGCAGAACATCGGATAGGGGCAGTCAGTAGACGGGAACTCCTGCATGGGGACAGTAAAAAGAGGACTCGGAGTGGGGCACAGACTGATAACACTCTTACGTTCAGCACTCCATTCAGCAGGCAGTTTAATGCTATAAAAGGCATTGTTAAGAAAAAAATCTCCCTATTCTCACAAGAGATCCAGAATTGTATAATATAGTTAAAGGTGGCATCAGATTTATTCCAAAAAGGGCTCCTACTTTAGGAAATCAACTTTCCCCAAGTTTATACCAAAACACCACTGGTGTAACCCCGACATGGCTTGCATATCCAGGTAATCACAAATGTGGGCATCGGGTATGTAAAATGTGTTCCTACCTCACACAGGGTAATCAAGTTTCCTCTTACTCTACGGGCAAACAGTACACTATGAAATCCTATGTTAATTGCAACACCACATATGTTGTTTATGTGATTTCGTGCACTGTGTGCAGGATCCAATACGTGGGTTGTACCACTGGTCCGCTAAAAATTAGATTACGTCGACACTTGTCCGATGTCACTGGCAACTCAATTAATGTATCTGCTGTTTCACGGCACTTCAGGAATATACATGATAGGGATTGCACAGGTTTCACGTGGCAGGCTATTGAAAGGGTTAACCGCCCTAAGAGGGGTGGAGACCATCAGAGAAAGTTATTGAATAGGGAATCCTTCTGGATCTTTTCACTAGAGACGAGGATACCCAAAGGTCTTAATGCCAGACAAGACATCATTCTATGCTACTGAGATCGATTCTACTAAGATATTAAAATAATATTAAGATATTAAAATGGGCACAGATAAATGTTGACAAATGTTGACAAATGTTGACAAATGTTGATAAATGTCAGTCCATACCTACACATCAGTTCATTCCACGTTTTGGTCATTCATGTCGATCTGTAATGCTCTTTCAGTCCTCTTGACTAATAAGATATATCTAATGCTTTGTTTCAGACGCTTTAAGCAATATTTTGCCTTCTCACATACGAAATCTGTATCCTTCTCCGTGTGGTTATCTCGCCAAACATGCTGATGTTTTTTATCATAATGTGATGTTTTATTATATCTATTTTGACTCCGGTCCAATCGGCTCCGGTCACGTGACCAGCTTCTCAGCGGCGCGGGGCGGAGCTTCTTGGACACGGTCTCTTTAAATAGTAAGTCCATATGTGTTTGTGTTAGACCTTGATAAAGACACTGTTGTGTCGAAACACGTCGGTCTGTGACGCCGCCTGTGATGTCCTGTATGGAGGTTTTTAATCCTTGAACAATAAAGAATATCCTTTTACCTCTCCACCTTTTTGTGCTGGACTTATGGCTATATGCCTTTGTTTGCTATTTTAACATCATGGTTTATTTTGCTAAGTCCCTACAGTCCCTTCAGTATCTACAGACGGCTCAGCGATTGAACCCGCGTCAAGCCCGGTGTCCCTCTTATTTTTTCGCTTTGACTTTCAGTTCCATTTTCATCCTGCCAAGAAAAATATCAAGGCTGACGCCTTGTCCCATGCTTCCGATGTTATGGGGGAGGACTCTGCTCCAAAACATATCATTCCTCCAGAGAGGCTTGTGCTTGCAGCGCCGGTGGACCTCTGGCAACACTTATGTGCAACCTGGTCTTCGAAGGAGGATCCTGACCTGGGGACATTCTTCTGTCCTGGTGACATGGTCTGGTTATGCTCCAAGTACGTCCGGCTGAAAATCGCTGGCTACAAATTGGGACCCCGGTTCTTGGGTCCATTTGAAGTCCTCAGTCCCATCAACCCAGTGGCCTACAAATTGCGGCTGCCTCCTAGCATGTGCATACCCAACTCCTTCCACGTTTCTCTCCTCAAACCAGTCATTTTCAACCATTAGCGTGGATTGGTGCTTGGTGCAATTTCCTCTTTTATATTTTCAACCGGTTGTCCAGCAAGTTCCTCCTCCTTCAGCGCCACAGGTGGATTCTACTGCTGTCTTTGAGGTGAAGGAGATCCTGGATATGAAGACGGTGAGAGGTAGATGGCTTTTTCTTGTAGACTTGAAAGGATTTGGTCCTGAGGAGAGATCATGGTAGCCAGAGGACAACATCCTGGACAAGAGCCTGCTTCAGCGATTTCTCAGGCCCAGGAAGAGGGGGAGGCCGAAGAGGGGGGAGGCCAAGGGGGGGGGCAAAGGGAGGGTACTGTCACGGATGCTCCCACGGTCCCTGTCTCGGATCGCGGGTGCATCCGTAGCCCTCCATGTGCCCCCGCCCAGCTCTGGGCTCACCTGTCCCAGCTCCGGCTCCTTTAGGGTGCGCACCGGCTGTCGGAAATTTAAAGCGCCAGCACACCGCTGATTGGTGGGCTGGCTGAACACCTCCACCTTTATTAATCAGAACCTTCCTTATTTCCCCACCGGATCTTTGTGCCTACGCCATTGAGAAAACTTCCCTGCAACATTCCGGCGTTCCTGTGTTCCTGTATCACATGTTCCTTCTGGGGCCACCAACCAACATGACAAGCATAGATAGATTGGATAGTGCCAAAGACATCATAATGATAAAGGCGGAGCCATTGTCATTCAGAATAAAGAGGACTATATTGAAGAAATTCTCTCAAAGCTCAGTGATACAAATATTTATGAAAAATAAGAAAGGAATCCCACTACAAGGATTACTGAGAGGATTAAAAATACACTGGACAAATACCTATCACTTGGCACCATTGATTACCAAACACACAAATTTCTGATTAAAAATACACCCATCATTCCAGTAATCTATACTCTTCCTAAAATACATAAGAACCTCAACAAACCACCAGGTCGTCCAATAGTTGCCTCCATTGAATCAATACTATCGCCAATATCCATTCTCCTTGAAAAAATCTTTATTCCACTGGTACACTCAACAAAATCCTTTCTTCTAGACACCAACACTTTCTTTGTATCCCACTGATCTCCTAGTCACCCTAGATGTTACTAGTCTATACACCTCCATAGCTCACAACGAGGGCCTCAGAGCTGTTCAAAAATTACTCCAACAAACTGCACATTCCACCAATGTCATTTCATTGCCTTTCTTGAACTGCTAGAGATTGTACTAACTAAAAATCACTTCTTGTTTCAAGATTCCTTTATATCTAACAACAGGGCACTGCAATGGGGTCCAACGTGGCAATCCCATATGCAAACACATACATGGCATTCTTTGAGGAAACTTACGTCTATCCTAATAAACATTTTTCTGCTCATTGTCCCCATTTGAAAGAGCTACATAGATTATGGGGCAGATATACTTACCAGGTCCATTCGCGATCCAGCGGCACGTTCTCTGTGCTGGATTCGGGTCCGGCCGGGATTCATTAAGGTAGTTCCTCCGCCAGCCACCAGGTGGCGCTGCTGCACTGAAAAGCATCGGAACGCACTGGAGTTCACCGAGCCGGGCTGAGTGAAGGTAAGTGCAAGCTCCGCGACAGATTTTTTTTTTTTTAAATGCGTCGTTTTTCCGAATCCATTGGGTTTTCATTCGGCCACGCCCCCCGATTTCCGTCGCGTACATGCCGGCGCCGATGCGCCACAATCCGATCGCGTGCTCCAAAATCCCGGGGCAATTCAGGGGAAATCGGCGCAAATTGGATATATTCGGATATATTCGTCGGGAAATAGCGAATCGGGCCCTTAGTAAATGACCCCCATATTCTCCAAAAGAGGATACCCCCCCCCCAAACAATCAGAATACAAAAAGACACCTACGAGACCCAACAAGACTTTCAGGAAACGTATACCTTTTGTTCACGCCTACCACCCCTTTTCATTCAAAATCCACAAAATTATTCAAAAACACTGGCCAATTCTTAAGAAAGGATACTCCGACATTTCTGAATACAATGAACCATTTTTACCTTGTTTTAAACGCCCTGACAACTTACATGATAAATTAGTGAAAGCGGACATAGGCTCAGGCACGGAAATTGAAAGACAACTATTTCTGAAAACACAGATAAAAGGGCACCTTCCCGTTGTTAAGGAGGTCGCACTGGTTTCGGACGCCATCTTGACTACTGTCCGCCATCTTAGATACAGCGGCCACCTTGGGGGGGGGGGTATGCTTCCCTTTTAGAACCTATAGAGTTAAATGTTTTAATTCAGCTATTTTTCTCATTTAAACTGTTGTTTGACTTTTCACAATATCCTTGGCATTTCTTACCGTCCTTCGGGCCTCTGTATTCTTGTTATTTATTTTGGTTATGAAGAAGCTTCTAGGAGCCATTGTGTAGATAAGCATGGCTGTAAACAAGGCCTAGTCATTTCTCCCAGAATGTGCTGGTACAAAAACATAATGGCCAATAGAATCTAAGTCCTTATCTCCATTCATACAACACCCCTTTGATGACTCTTCTGTCTGATATATATTATGCATTTTGATTATTAACCCCTTAAGGACGCAGCCATTTTACAGCTTAAGGCTCAGCCCGATTTTTTGGATTCTGACTTGCTTCGCTTTATATGGTTATAACTTTTGAACACTGTTACTTATCAAAACGATTCTGAGATTGTTTTTTCCCCACATGTTGTACTTCATTTTAGTGGTAAATTTTGGCTGATAAGTTTTGCGTTTATTTACAAAAAAAAGAAAATATGATAAATTTTTTGAAAAATTTGCCATTTTCGAAATTCTAAATCATTGCGTTTTCAGGCAGATAGATTTACCAGCTAAATAAGTTGCTGAATAACATTTCCCATTTGTCTACTTTACATTTTCATAATTTCTGAAATATCTGGATAATTTATTTTGACGTCACGCGGCTTACAAATAGATTATCGCTTTTCCGGATTTTCAGAATTGACTATTTTGGGGATAAATACAGTTTTGAATGAAATTTTACATATTTAGCATCAAAACCCCCTATATAATCTACCCATTTTCAAATCTGCACCCCTCAAGCTATCAGAAACAGCTTTTACGAAGATTGTTAACCCCTTGAGATCTTCATAGTAATTGAATCAAAATGGAGGTGAAATTTAGAATGGTCATATTGTTCCCTTATACGTTCATTTAGCACCAAAATTTACACATTTCCAAAATATAAAAAGAGAAAACCCACCATACAATTTGTTCTGCAATTTCTCCTGAGTACAAAGACCCCCCACATGTGGCCGTTACTTGTTTTATGGGGGCACAGCGAGGCGCAGAAGGGAAGGAGGGCGCTGCAGCTGCCAGGATTTTAGTTTCCTCATTGGCCCCTTTTGAAGGCTATAAAATTTTCGCTTTTTCGTTATTGGGGCCATGTGACGGCATTTTTTTTGCGGGATGAGATGCTTTTTCCATTGTTACCATTTTGGGGTTGGTATCACCTATTGTTGAAAATTTAGGAACTTTTTTTGAGGGCAGGAGTAGAAAAGCATCAATTCTGTACTGGATTTTTGACTTTTTTTTTTTTGGTGTTCACCGTATAGCCTAATAATCATGTTATCTTTATTCTATGGGTTGATACGATTACGGGGATACCAGACATGAATATATTTTCTTACGTTTTACTAAATTTGTCAAACAAAACCCTAATGTGGGGAAAAATCTATAATTTTTGTATTGCCATCTTCCAAGTGGCATAACTTTGTTACGTTTTTGGCTACGGAGCTGGTTGATGGCTTGTTTTTTGCGGGACATGTTGTACTTTGCACCAGTATCATGTCTGAGTACATATGGTTTTTTGGTCGCATTTTATATCATTTTTTGTGGGATTGAAAAGGTAAAAATCATAATTTTTGGAGGGTTTATAACAGTTTTTTTTTACGGCGTTTATCGTGGGGGTTCAATAATGATTTACTTTTATTCTACGGGTTGTTACGGACGCGGTGATACTATATATGTGGGGTTTGTGTTATGATTTAGACTTTTTTTTTGAGTTATATGTCTCTTTATATGTTTTGGGGGTTTGGGGCATTTTTAGTGATTTATGACTTTATTTTTTTATTGAATAACTTTTTTTTTTACTTTTTCACTTTTATACCATGGGATATGAACAAGCAATCTTCTGATTGCTTCTTCATGATAATATTCTGCAATACTGATGTATTGCAGAGTATTATCAGTGTCAGCCTATGCACTTGCATAGGCTGGCACTTTGCCAGTAAGATGACGTCACAGACGCCATCTTACTGGCAATTCTTGCTAGTAACTCTGGGGTCCAGATCGGACCCCAGAGTTACTATAGCAACGATCGGCGCCCCCCGAAAACGGTTCGGGGGGGGCGATCGTGGGGGAAAGACCCCCCCAGATACTTGTTAGATGCCGCGGTCGCGCTGACCGCGGCATCTAACGGGTTAAGCACCCGCGATCGGAGACAACTCCGATCGCGGGTGTTACACTGGGGTGCCGGCTATTAGTTACAGCCGGCACCCCGTGTTTCCCGATGCCGGTTCGGCTCTGATCCAGAGCCGAGCCGGCATAGGAGCCGTGGCGGATATATCCGCCACTGAGCGCTAAGTCACTGCGCTCCGTGGCGGATATATCCGCCGCGGAGCGTGAAGGGGTTAAAGAGGAGAAGATCTTGACTAAGAGATTGACATGTCTTGGTCTCTATGTTCAATCAAGGGTTAATTAGGACTCACCTTACAAAAGTCTAGAGGGCTGTTGGGGCCCTGCATAAAAATCCCTAACAATATTTGGCGTCCCTGGGTGGGCTTAGAAGTAAACAACAACAACACCGAGACAGCCTCCGTGAAGAGTCCCCGCCGGTTTGGTGAACAGAACTGACCAGAGAACTCTCAGGGTAAGCTGTTTTTGTTGTCTACCTTGATATGTCACTTCTGGTTCACTGGTTAGACGGACCGGGTAAGACTGTCTCTGTGCTATGTATTTGCCACTGTTGTTCACTGTAACCTAAGCTCAGAGTTTTTGGCAAAGAACCACTTTGTAAGGTGATGGACAGAGACTGGACAGAGACTGACGGATGGTCAGACAGTCTGTGATGTTAGCTGAAACTGTGAGACGGGAAGGAGTAACCCTTAGATGTCTGCAATGCTAGAGTGGGAGATATTCTGTTGTGATAGTCGGATTATCATAGTGTCTGGGATACTGTTTGTTTGGGACTGGTTTTTCCCATAGATTGTGACAGAGTTCAGATTTCGGAGACCCGCCTTGGTTCCCACATGAAGGGTAAAGATGCACAGAGACAGAAGGTTGTTGAGTTCAGTAGGACTGATGGAAAAGTGCAAGTTGACATGATCGGACATAAGGGCTGGTAGTTTTGGGTTTGAAGTAGAAAGTATTGAAGGTTTGAAGGTTTTGGGATGTGTCAGATGATCTGATGATTGTACTAGTGAGAAAACTTGATCAGATTTGGAAACAGACACTTATAGCCTCTGACTTTGACGGACGGACCAGGACAGAGCGACAGGAATCCTTCAGAGTGCCCATTGAAGAAAGAGACAGGCGATAAGGGACATTTCAAAGTTTTTGATGTGGAAAGAATTTGAGAAAAAGAGATTTAATTATATTTTCCTTGGAGTGAAAAATGGCCCCTGTAATCCAGACTCCACCCCTGTATCTGGTGGTTAGAGAAGATGACCCGCCCTACCATTCTTCAGTGGCGGCCATCTTAAGTCAGTTTATTTTTCAGTGGCGGCCATTTTAAGTTATATTCCCTTCAAGTCCCTGAAAGTTGATTGCTGTTGGCAGCCATAAAAGCTGTTGTGGGGCTTTGTAGGAAAACAGCTGACCATGCTTGGGGCGTCTGCTAGGGGTCTTGGAGTGTGGGAGGTTGTTTGAGTATTATTAAAATTTATTGATCCCGACAATTAGAGAAAAATTACTATAAAAAGTGTTACAATGTCTCCGGTACCTGCTTTCTGGCATTTAAGGGGTTAACAAAAGGGTGGGGGCTGTTGGAGCTGCGTTTTGTTTTGTGAAGAACTGACATGTGCTGTGTCTTATCTACGAGAGAGACGATAGTGACCTTGATGTTCACGGAAAACTGAATTTCTCCATATTGAGTTGCTTGGAATCTGTGTTCTGTTATCTCGTGGTTTACAGGCTAGTGAGAACATTTACATTTGGGAGGGGTAGATCGCTGCGTTTAGACTTCTCCCTGACAATCTACAAAAGACTTGAAGGAATTTATTTGATTGTGGAACAAGAATACAGTATGATGTGATGTCCTCCTGTGTACCCCATGAACAGACTAAGCAAGAACGAGCCCCCCAACTGTATTACAGAGCCTATGAATGACTTTTGTTCCTTTTTGATTAAAAACCATCTTAAGTGTACCTGGATTTTATTGAGACGTTGGAGTCTGGCCAGAACTTTATAGGTAGCGCAGAACACTGGACTGGAGATGTGGTGGAGGGACTCTGACATTGACGTTCAGAGGGAATAGAGGATGTTTCACAGACCACGCCAAAGTGAGATTGACAACATCTCCGGAAGTCTCAACCGACCAACCCAAGTGGGCGTTGCGGGGAGGAGACATTACTGTAGTGAGTGGCGGAGACGGCCCCGACAGGGCAAGACAAGGGGGGTGGTTATGGACAAGGATGTCAGCGAGAACAGCCCCCCCAAACAGAGTTATCGCCTTGCATTGTAGAACTCTCCCCTGCTAGTCCGATGATGATTTTAGCCCATTCCCGGTCAAGAAAAGACTCAGAAAGAACAGCTGGATACATGTAGGATGGTCCAAGACCTCTAAGCTGCCAATGAGTGCACTGAAGCCCAGTGGTCCCTAGCCCAAACTGGCTGCAGTACCTGAGAGTGACATATTATTCACTGTTATTGATTTGGCAAAAGTTTTCCTCTCTGTGCCCCTACATGAAAATTGCCAGTACCTATTTGCCTTTACCAGTTGAGTATTCCAGTATACCTGATGTAGATTCCCACAAGGGGGTGAAACTCACCCAGCCAATACCCCACGGCCCTACAGGGAGTAGACTGGCAGACTAGCCCCTTACTGGATGTTCTCCTTTTCAGTATGCGGAAGATCTACTGTTTTTGTTTGCCAGGATGCAGCTATTGACCTTATGTGTTTTCTGTTCCAGAAGGGTTGCAAAGTTCCCAGAGACAAACTCCGGTACTGCCAGGAGAAGGTGGTCTTCCTAGGCCACTGCTTCTCAGCCACATGCAGATACCTGACAGAGGAAAGAAAGCTGGCAGTCCAGAATGTGCCCCTGCCCTGAGGCCCTAAGCCTCTTCACATGATTCTAGGACTGGCCAGCTCCTGCAGGCCTGGGATAAGGTCTGCTGCCCCTTTCTGACTGAATTGCCTCTTCTCCATTTGCCCTTAGTCAGGAGGCAATTGATGCATTCCATAGCCCTAAGCTGGCAAGTCTGCCCTGGCCCTAGGCACATGCCACTGAACCAGACCTTTTATTTTATTTTGCACTGAGTATCTAGGAGACAGGTGTCCTAGCCCAGGAACGTGGTGGCCTCCCCAGTGGCCCACTATTAGGCCCGGTTAGACTCAGTCGTGAGGGGAGCCCCTCATGTGTCAGTAGCAGCAGCCAGCAATCTGCTCAGCAAGGCCAGTGAGCTGATCCTAGACCCTAGATCACTCAGTTACAGTGCAAACCCCACATACCTTGCACAGTGTCCTCACCCAAGTACAGCCCAAGCATCTGAGCAAAGGCCAGACAGCTCAGACTCCAGTGTGCACTCCTGATGCCCCAGGACACACTGATAAGGTGCACAGCTCTGAATCCTTCATTCTATCGCCAGTCTTCCAGGATTCAGAGGGGGGGAGAGAAGGGTGATTAACCCAGATGTTGAGTTTTTTCTCATAGATGGCTCCAGGTCTGCAGGAGAAGACAGACGGTTCTACACTGGATATACAGCGGTCAGTGGCGCACATGAGGTAGTACAAGCAGAACCACTCCCTCCACACAGGTGAGCGCAGGAGGTGAAGTGACGGCACTCAGGGAAGAGCTACAGCTGGTGTAAGGTAAAAGGGCGAACATCTATACTCAAGGTATAGTTCTGGGGTCTTAACACGACTATGAACCCTTATGGAAGGCTAGAGATTTCCTCACCTCTGCAGGGACCCCCGTTAAGCATGGCACGCTGGTTAAAGAGCTCATGGATGCTCTCTTACTTCCACAAGAGGTGGGGATAATAAAAGTAAAAGCACACACAATTTGGTAACTCCACAAGCCAAGGGCAAGTATGTGGCTGACGGGATGGCGAAGGCAGCTGCACAGATGGAGCTCAGAGACTGTCCTGAAGTCTCAGCAGTGAGTTCTGAGCTAAAAGTTTGATCCACAGGTGTTCCAGTCCCTGGTGGCCCGAGAGTCATCAGAAGTGAAGGAAGAGTGGAGGAAAGCTGGAGCCCAGATGCCAATGGGACCTGGATGCTGGGAGAGAGAGTGTGTCTGCCCGGAGCCCTGCACCCGACAGTAAGTCAAGTAGCCCACGGACACACACACATCCAAAATGGCCATGCTAGTGCTCATAAACCACCAGTGGTTTGCCCGGGCATTACTACCCCTGTCACTAGACTAGTGAAAGCCTGTATAGTCTGTGCCCGCCACAGCCCGGGTAAGGTGGTAAAGACCCCACAGAAGGTGACACCCAAGCTGCTGTATCCCTTCCAGAGACTGCAGATGGATTTTATCCAGCTACCAAAAAGTGGTACGTAGGAGTACGTGCTTGTGTGCATTGATCTCTTTCCAGGGTGGCCAGAAGCTTCTCCCATGACCAAGGCTACTGCCAGAGCTGCAGCCAAGAAGTTGGTGAGTGAGATTTTTTCTGCAGGTTTGGACTTCCAGAGACCGTAGAGTCCGGTCGCAGAACCCACTTCACTGGACAGGTAAAGACCTGAAACCTTGTCCCTCCTGGGTGTAGAACAGGCCCTGAACACCCCTCAGCATCCCCAAGTTAGTGGTGGGATTGAAAGACTAAACTGCACTCTTAGTTAGAGAGCCAGGAGGCCATGGAAGAAACAGGGAAACCATGGTGCGAGGGCTTTCCTGCTGCCCACTACTCAGTTAGGACCACACCCAACAGAAAGATGGGATTGTCCCCTTTGAAGTACTTTTTGGCTGTGCACCCAGGCTAGGCCCCTACTTCCCACAGACCCTGCAGCTGATGGCAGGAAACCAGGTGGAACACGCCATACAGTTGAGCCAGGCCTTGAAAAAGGTCGGCAAAAGTGTTTCTGATTCCTTTTTCAGATCCAGACAGAGACCTCAGGACGCATAACCTGAAGCCTGGAGACAACGGGTGGTAAAGAGACCAGAGAGGGAGTCTGGAGCCTCGCTACGACGGTCCTTTCCAAGTCCTGCTGACCAGTGCCACGTCTGTGAAGCTAGAGGGAAGTCAGCACGCTTCCACGCTTTCTATTCCATGCTTACTTATTCTTCTTGCTAGCTGGTCTCTTCTGACTGACTGTATGCTCAGGGACACCCCAACCATGACTATCACTGTATCTATAGGGGTGACCAGGATGCCCCCGGGGTAGGAGACTTTACCTACGGTTGGTGCAACAAGACAATGACTTTCTTTAACATTGAGAGCACAGGTAACCCTGTATTAGCAGTGTCTGATGTGTACAGGATTTGTGGGGATAGGAGAATCAGGTCAGGCCTAGAGGCAGGGAAGGTGAGAGTACTGTAATAACACTTGTGTATTCCTTCCTCGTGATCAGACACATAAGAAAAGATAGAGAATCCCAAAGGATTCTGGAGGTCTGAGAGAGAAGCACCTAGATGACAACGTTTATATAGATACAGTGGGAGCAACAAGGGGGGTCCCAGATGAGTACAAGGCCCACAATCAGATATGGGCAGGACTAGAGTCCATTATTCCCCAGAGAGCTATGAGCAAAGATGTTGATTGGATTGGGTTAACTATTTTTATTGTAATCAACAGAGATTTGGGAATATATTCGAGATCCTTCCCAGAACCGCATGGCTTTGGACATGACCCTTGCTGAGAAGGGAGGAGTCTGTAAGATGGTGGGAGTGGCTTGTCGCATATACATCCCAGATGACATCGCCCCCTATGGATCCATTACCCATGCTCGTGAAAAGATTGAAGGACTGTCCAGGGACCTCAAGAGAAACTCTGGGGTGGACACTTTGTCCTTCATTTTGTGGTTGGGGGATTGGAAGGGTTTCCTTTAAGTGGGGGTAATATTGGGGATTGTGATTTTGCTCTTGTCACTTATTGCGCGTTGTGTAGTCCCCCTCATCAAGTCCACCATGTCCCAGATGGCCGTCCAAGCGGTAAGAACTACGACAGGAGAAGTGCCCGGATGATGCTGCCTGTTTACAAACCTATGGACTATGGGAACTCAGTGATGTGATGTGAGTGTGCAGGCCTGTAACCCCTGAGTGACTGGCCTCCAGGGGATCTGGTGAAGAGGTAACAAGTCCAGCAGGTACGGGCTTAGCCTACCTGTGGGTACCTGGAGCTTGAGGACTTCGCTCAGGATGGAGTTACAGGCCAGCAAAGCTCAAAGGGGGGAATTGTTAAGGAGGTCGCACTGGTTTCGGACGCCATCTTGACTACTGTCCGCCATCTTAGATACAGCGGCCACCTTGGGGTGGGGGGGTATGCTTCCCTTTTAGAACCTATAGAGTTAAATGTTTTAATTCAGCTATTTTTCTCATTTAAACTGTTGTTTGCCTTTTCACAATATCCTTGGCATTTCTTACCGTCCTTCGGGCCTCTGTATTCTTGTTATTTATTTTGGTTATGAAGAAGCTTCTAGGAGCCATTGTGTAGATAAGCATGGCTGTAAACAAGGCCTAGTCATTTCTCCCAGAATGTGCTGGTACAAAAACATAATGGCCAATAGAATCTAAGTCCTTATCTCCATTCATACAACACCCCTTTGATGACTCTTCTGTCTGATATATATTATGCATTTTGATTATTAAAGAGGAGAAGATCTTGACTAAGAGATTGACATGTCTTGGTCTCAATGTTCAATCAAGGGTTAATTAGGACTCACCTTACAAAAGTCTAGAGGGCTGTTGGGGCCCTGCATAAAAATCCCTAACACCGTGCCTGTCATCCCAATGCAACAATGTACAAAAAGGTGAGACATTTACACACCCTCAGACCGGAAAAAGATACTCAATATGTGATTTCTTCACATGCAACTCACTCCCCACCTTCAAACTTTTTTATTTTTCCATGTACAGAGCTATGTGACGGCTTATTTTCTGTGTAACAAATTACACTTCAAAATGTTGGTATTTAATATTCCATGCCATGTACTGGAAAACGGGAAACAAATTCCAAATGCAGTGAAATTGGTAAAAAAAAAACACATTTGTGCCGTATTCTTGTGGGCTTGGATTTTACGGATTTCACTGTACGCCCCAAATGACATGTCTACTTTATTATTTGGGTCGATACGATTACGGGGATAACAATCGCTATTTTTCGTCGGGTTTCCCAAAAATTACCGGTTTGCGCCGAATTGCCTCGGGTTTTTGGAGCACGTGATCTGATTGTGCCGTATCGACAAATTTGGAAAAACTGCGGTATTTTAAAAAAAAATTGTATCACTTGACACGCGCTTACATGCACCAGGAATAGGTTTGTTAACTCTGGCGGACCTCAGCACAGCAGCGACACCTGGTGGACAACGGGCGCACGACCTTAGTGAATCGCCGGAGAACGCGCCACTGAATCGTGACAGGACCGGGTAAGTAAATGACCCCCATTATGTATATATAGCAGACATTACTCAGATAACACAGACATACACAAATAATGTGCACAGTCACACACATACTCATGTATATTTGCTCACATCACGCACATGTACACACACATACAAGTACAGTTACATACTTACCCCTCCTGTTGATAAGCTGTAGTTGGATCTCTGCCATCCCAGGAGGACAGAAGAGCAGATACACAGCTACTAGTGCAGATATCACAGGGGGCACAGCTCCAGCACCGGAGTGACTGCACTGCTGCTTCCTCACCTCATCCAGCTCCTGGTGTCCCATTGCAGCACAGGGCCTGTAACACATGCTCCAGGCTTGTGGGAGCCTTATGCTGCCAGAAATAGCATAGTATAGGCCACTTTCTGGCAGTTGCACGGACGGCCCGGGCTGGTGGGTGGGGCCTCCAATATATAAGGAGGAAACAGCTAGAGGGAGGTGATACCAACAGGTGGAACAGTCCAGCGCTGCAGCACAGGCATTGCTCTCTACAGAATGATTACATTCAACTCCCCCGCCTCGAGTTGACCCTCCCAGCATCTGTGGGCCCCGGCACTCGCCAGGGTATGCCGGGTGCTGGTGCCGGCCCTGAGTGCTTCTATAACTGAGCGTACGTCAAGTAAACCCAAGGGGGAGGTACAAGGGAACAAGGTGAAGGTGCTGGATGTGCTAAGGGCCCTCAAAGAAAAGAAAGCAAGTGAACCAGATGAGATACATCCACGCCTACTCAAAACTTGTGTGGAGGAACTTTGTAATGTGCTGGCGGAACTCTTCAATGTCAACTTAAGGCAAGCACGGGTAGAAGTGGCCTGGAAAATCTTGTGCCCAAATGACTACAGGCCAATCGCTCTGACATCACAGCACGTCCAAATAGGGAAGATCTGCTCCAACACACTCATCAGTAACAAGGGAGCACCACAAGATCTACACCCTCTACACATCGGAGTTCAGATATAACTTTGCCGCTTGTCATCCTACAAAATATTCGGATGATTCCCTAATTGTTGTTTGCAGCAATGAGGGCAATGACGATGAGTACAGCAACACCATCTGTGACTTTGTAAAGTGGAGCGATAGCAACATCATGGTTATTAATGTCGATGAGACCATGGAGATGGTCAGTGATCTAAAGAGGAATAAAACGTTGTCATTGCCAATCAGGATCAATGGACGAGAAATAGATCAAGTCAACACCTACAAGTACCTGGGGGTGCACATCCAGGACAGGCTAGAATGGAGGATCAATATTGATTGGATATGTGGCAAAGCGATGACCAGGCCGCATACTTTTCTATGTGGTTGTCTGTTGGGGAGGCGGCCCAAATAGTAAAGAAAAGAAGCGGCTCAACAAAGTCATCAGGAGAGAAAGGAGCACTATTGGGGAGACGCTGCGGCCACTAGACGGAGTATGGCAAACCAGATGCTTTAGGAAATTAACACCATCACGGGAAACGGCACTCGCCCATTTCATGACATACTGCAACAGAGTGCCATAAGCCAGCACTACTGACAGTTGGGTTGCAGTACCACTAGGTTCCACAATTCCTTTACCCCAAAAGCGATAGAACTTTATAACCATTCAGTGACCAAAGCAAAGGACTAAAACCCCAAACCCTTTCAATGACATCGCACTCCCAAGGTCACATGACTAGTGGATATAGTGAGTAGGAGGTCCCGACCCTTCAGTGACATCACACTCCCAAGGTCACATGACTAGTGGATAGTAAGTAGGAGGTCCCGACCCCTCAGTGACATCACACTCCCAAGGTCACATGACTAGTGGATAGTGAATAGGAGGTCCCGACCCTTCAGTGACATCACATTCCCAAGGTCACATGACTAGTGGATAGTGAGTAGGAGGTCCCGACCCTTCAGTGACATCACACTCCCAAGGTCACATGACTAGTGGATAGTGAGTAGGAGGTCCCGACCCTTCAGTGACATCACACTCCCAAGGTCACATGACTAGTGGATAGTGAGTAGGAGGTCCCGACCCTTCAGTGACACCACACACCCAAGGTCACATGACTAGTGGATAGTGAGTAGGAGGTCCCGACCCTTCAGTGACATCACACTCCCAAGGTCACATGACATCACACTCCCAAGGTCACATGACTAGTGGATAGTGAGTAGGAGGTCCCGACCCTTCAGTGACATCACACTCCCAAGGTCACATGACATCACACTCCCAAGGTCACATGACTAGTGGATAGTGAGTAGGAGGTCCCGACCCTTCAGTAAAATCACTCTCCTAGGGTCACATGACTAGTGGATAGTGAGTAGGAGGCCCCGACCCTTCAGTGACATCACAATCCCAAGGTCACATGACTAGTGGATAGGGAGTAGGAGGTCCCGACCCTTCAGTAAAATCACTCTCCTAGGGTCACATGACTAGTGGACACTGAGCAAGACGACATGTATGTATGCTAGATTTAGTGGGGGCTTCCACCAGATTTTGTGTCAAGGAGGCCCCAGCAAGCTTAATCCAGCCCTGGCCAAATGGGAAGAAATCTATTTCATGAGAAGAATTTTTTTATTTCATACATCCTGGTATGGTAGATATATCAACGACTGTCTCCTGGTGAGGCGTGGACCCTAAGAGGACTACCTGCAGACTAATTATTTTAAGTTTAAGGTCCAATCCAATTTTGGATGTTCTTCTCATTGGGTATGTTACAGAAGGTGAATTTTAGACAAACCATTTTGTCCATTGGGTAATATTTTATCATGCATGATCATTTTAGAAAATGTGGTTACATTTGCCGTCGAAAAAGCATTTACTCTGGGGAAACGAGTATTCATGGCTGTCTACAGAGGTGGTCATTACCGCTGAAAAATGTGGTCACACACTTAGAACAGTTACCTGATAAAATTGGATATAAAGTATGACTAAGTGAGATATACTTTTTGCATGCACATTATGCAATCTTCAGTATGTGGGGGAGGTGCAGTTTTCAGAAAATGCTGAGGGTACAGGAACATCTGTTTCAACGGATGGATGATAGAAAACGGGAAAAACGTTTAATAGATGAAGCCCGTTTATGGTGGGATTTTACAACCCTTAAAAAATATGTGGAACGCAACATAATTCCTAGAGGTTTGCATCTCAAAGAACTATACATAAAAACTATATAAAACTATATAACTAAAAATATCATTATCGGCGAGTTTGTTCAAACTGATGGACTTAATAATTTCACAAGAGGATATAAAATTAAAAGCATTACAAAAAGACATTCAAGAAACCAAAGAAAATCCATCATAGACATAATCTAAAGAAAACTATGAGAAATTCATATCAAAGCTAACAGATGCAACTAATAAAATAGAGGATTTCATTATTTTCACAAAAAAAAGCAAAATTTTCAAGGGACCGGTTTGATTATAATAACGATCAGATATATAAGTGGGGAAGATGGGAAAAACCACCACAAACTCAGATCTATATTGAGATGTAACCGCAATTCCAAGGAATCCTATTCTGCACGTAAAGTCAATCACCGGATAATATTATCGCTATAAACGCTCATTATAAGAAAAGGAAATCTAGAAAATTGCAAAAACAAAACAACGTGGGGGGAGGAAGCACAAGCAATCCAAAACCGGAAGGGCATCCCTACGAGGGGAAGCCAAAGAGTGACCAGATACAAAATATATTCTCCAGATTTTGGAGCAGACAAAGTGGGATACAGACTTCTTGTTAGGAACTCTGGATGTCATATCTTTATACACAGTTATAGAGAACAAAAAAGGAAAGGAAGCAGCGATATACTTTTTAAACAAAGAAGGAACAATACCACCAGAACAAATACATTTCATAGGAGATTCTTTTATTTTATCCCACAACTATTTTTTATATACATGCAGACATGGGGAACAGCCTTGCGCTCCAGGTTCGCTCCTTGCTATGGCAAATGAGGCCGCATTCATAAGACCGTTGGGGGATGTACATATGGCCGCCATATATATACGTCCTCCATAGGCTGGCAATGGACGCACGGAACCATACGGAGCGGTATGGTGCTGCACATGTGCGTACCCTTCCGTACACGGGGAAAAGGTAGGATAGTCCTACCTTGCCCCGTATTACGGCACCATGCTCCGGGTGTCACTGTAGAGGGGGGCAGGGGCAAACACTGCTCACCCCCTCCTCCTCTTCCGTGCACCAACAGCGGGCACACGTGAATTCGCCATTATATGTAGGCAGATGGGAAGAGGAGGCAATCTTTGCCCACCCATTAACATGGACGAACCTGGCCCTTTGGTACTGTTTTATCGACGATATTGTGTTTATATGGAAAGGAAGGGAAAAATCCCTATTAAAGTTTTTTAATGGCATAAGTATAAATGATTTTTACCTGCACTTCACACCTTCTTACAGTAGAGAAACGATAGATTTTTTTTAGATTTAACTATATTTATTACAGATAATAAAATTTTAACCAGATCCTTAACAATCCACAACCTTATAGTAAACCAACAGATAGTAACAGCTAAATTCCACTAAGTAGCTGTCACTACCCATCATGGCTCAAGAATATACCAAAAAGACAATTTATAAGGGTTCGTCGAAATTGCACCCACTTAGAAGACTATTGGAAAGAGGCGAACATCTTGTCTGACAGATTTGAGGAAGAGGGTTACAGAGGGAAAGAATTGGAAATAACCAGTCTAGAAATTGCAAATGTCCAAAGAGAAAACATCTTATCAAGAGAAAGAGAAAAAACAAATGCAATGGAACCCATTTATAACTAACTATACAGCACAAGGAGCCATTTTTAAAAAGAATTATTAGAAAACATTGGGAAATTCTGAAAGAAGACAAAACCATAAGAGAACTAATCCCTAATAATTAGAGATGAGCGAACATACTCGTCCGAGCTTGATGCTTGTTCGAGCATTAGCGTACTCGTAACTGCTCGTTGCTCGGACGAATACTTCGCCCGCTCGAGAAAATGGCAGCTCCCGTCAATTTGCTTTTTGGCGGCCAGAAACAGAGCCAATCACAAGCCAGGAGACTCTGCACTCCACCCAGCATGACGTGGTACCCTTACACGTCGATAGCAGTGGTTGGCTGGCCAGATCAGGTGACCCTGGGATAGACTAGCCGCTGCCCGCGCTGCTCGGATCATTCTGTGTCTGGATGCCGCTAGGGAGAGAGCTGCTGCTGGTTAGGGAAAGCGATAGGGTGTTCTATTAGAATAGTGTTAGGCAGGAGTGATTCAACAAGAACCCAACAGCCCTTCTTAGGGCTACAATAACGTTATACTTTTTTTTTTATTTGCTTGTGGCTGGGCTTGCTGGCACTAGTAGTGCAGCTAGTACCATATTGTGAGGAATTAGCAGGGGGACTTGCTACCGTTGTGTTTAGCTCTTAGTGACGCACATATCCACCTCAAACACCAAAGTGGGAAAATTTATTAGGGGTTTGATTTCAATTAGGCACAGTCTGCCATTTACTTTTTATTTTACGTTTATTTTTTTTAATAACTCAGCGTCATCTCATCTTGCATAGTAGTGTGCTTTCATACTTGGCTAGAAAATAGCCATAGGAGAATCCAAACGGCTTACTTATGCCTACAGTAGCGTTATATATATTTGATTTCTGGTTGATCTGCTGGTGGCTGTCCTTGCTGCAGTGCATCTACTAGCAAATTGGGAGCAATTTGGAGTGAGACTTGCGACCGCTGTGTTTTGCGCTTAGTGACGCACATATCCATCGCAAAGACCGAAGTGGGAAAATTTATTAGGGCCCGGGGTTGTATTTCAATTAGGCACAGTCTGCCATTTCCTTTTTTATTTTACGTTTATTTTTTTCATAACTCAGCGTCATCTCATCTGGCATAGTAGTGTGCTTTCATACTTGGCTAGAAAATAGCCATAGGAGAATCCAAACGGCTTACTTACGCCTACAGTAGCGTTATATATATTTGATTTCTGGTTGATCTGCTGGTGGCTGTACTTGCTGCAGTGCATCTACTAGCAAATTGTGAGCAATTTGGAGTGAGACTTGCAACCACTGTGATTTGCGCTTAGTGACGCACATATCCATCGCAAAGACCGAAGTGGGAAAATTTATTAGGGCCCGGGGTTGTATTTCAATTAGGCACAGTCTGCCATTTCCTTTTTTATTTTACGTTTATTTTTTTCATAACTCAGCGTCATCTCATCTGGCATAGCAGTGTGCTTTCATACTGGGCTAGAAAATAGCCATAGCAATAGGATAGCATCGTTTGGTTTTAAAAACTAAAAAACACAAAAAAAAACAAAAAAAAAACAAAAAAAAGTTTAAAAAAAAATTCAAGTTATAACTCTCATTTTCAAAATGTTTAACCCGAGGGTTAGGGGTAGAGGACGAGGGCGGGGACGTGGGCGTCCAACTACTGCAGGGGTCAGAGGCCGTGGTCCTGGGCGGGGTGAGACACCACCTGCTTATGAGGGAGCAGGGGAACGCCGCAGAGCTACACTCCCTAGGTTCATGTCTGAAGTTACTGGGACTCGTGGTAGAGCACTGTTGAGGCCAGAACAGTGCGAACAGGTGATGTCGTGCATTGCCGACAATGCTTCGAGCAATTTGTCCACCAGTCAGTCTTCCACGCAGTCCACCCATGTCACCGAAATCGGCACTCCTCCAGCTCCTGCACCTCAGCCTCCTCCCCCCCAGTCTGCCCCCTCCCAGGAAAATTTGGCATTTGAACCGGCATACTCTGAGGAACTGTTTTCTGGACCCTTCCCACAGTCACCAACCACTTGTCCGGTTGCTGCTGAGCAATTTTCCGATGCCCAGGTTTTCCACCAGTCGCAGTCTGTGGGTGATGATGACCTTCTTGACGTAGTGGAAGAAGTGTGTAAAGAGGTGTCCGACGATGAGGAGACACGGTTGTCAGACAGTGGGGAAGTTGTTGTGAGGGCAGGAAGTCCGAGGGGGGAGCAAACTGAGGGATCAAAGGATGATGAGGTGACAGACCCAAGCTGGGTTGATAGGCCGGGTGAACACAGTGCTTCTGAGACGGAGGAGAGTCCTCGACCAGAACAGGTTGGAAGAGGCAGTGGTGGGGCCAGACGGAGAGGCAGGGCCAGAGCAGGTGCACCAGCGCCAAATGTGTCACGTAGTGAAGCTCCCGTGGCGAGGGCTCCCGCGGCGAGGGCTAGATTTTCAGAAGTCTGGAGGTTCTTTAAGGAAACACCGGATGACCGACGGACTGTGGTGTGCAACCTTTGCCAAACCAGGATCAGCAGGGGTTCCACCACTACTAGCTTAACTACCACCAGTATGCGCAGGCATATGAATGCTAAACACCCCACTCAGTGGCACCAAGCCCGTTCACCTCCGGCCGTGCACACCACTGCTCCTTCCCCTGTTTCAGCTGATAGTCAGCCCCCTGCCCAGGACCCTGGCACAAAAACCCCATCGTCGCCTCCACGATCCTCCACAGCATCCACCAGCGTTCAGCTCTCCATACCCCAGACGCTGGAGCGGAAACGCAAATATAGTGCAACCCACCCGCACGCCCAAGCCCTTAATGTCCACATCTCCAGATTGCTTAGCCTGGAGATGCTGCCCTATAGGCTAGTAGAGACCGAGGCCTTTCGCAACCTCATGGCGGCGGCCGCCCCTCGGTATTCGGTCCCCAGCCACCACTACTTTTCCCGATGTGCCGTCCCAGCCCTGCACCAGCACGTGTCAGACAACATCATCCATGCCCTGACCAACGCCGTTTCTGACAAGGTCCACCTGACCACGGACACGTGGACGAGTGCTGCCGGGCAGGGCCACTATATATCGCTGACGGCACATTGGGTTAACTTGGTGGAGGCTGGGACCGAGTCTGACCCTGCGGCTGGTCATATACTGCCGACGCCAAGGATTGCGGGGCCTACCTCGGTCCAGGTGTTTCAGGCCTACTATGCCTCCTCCTCCTCCCACCCCTCCTCCACCTCCTCCTCCGAACTACCATCCGTGGGCATGGCGCCAAGAGTCGGTAGCTCTAGGCACAGCAGCAGTGCCGTCGCTAAGCGACAGCAGGCGGTGCTCAAACTGCTGAGCCTAGGCGATAAAAGGCACGCCGCCCAAGAGCTATTACAGGGCATTCCACATCAAACTTGTTAACTTTGTCGCCACCCTGCTGTGTAATCCACAAAATATACTGGCAAACTTTTATCATTTACCAATATTATTTCAGCGCTTCTTGCGCATCTGTTTACATTCCCCTCACCCGCCATATCCCAAACTTATAAGAACGCTACTACACTTGATCTTATACAAAAGGTTCTTAGAAGTGCTGTTTGGGGAGTAGCCTAGAGACAGGGGCTTGGATTGGCGAAAGCTCACCTGGCAGCGGAGCGCCAGCTCCATGCGCATCATGCGCTTCTTGCGCATCTGTTTACATTCCCCTCACCCGCCATATCCCAAACTTATAAGAACGCTACTACACTTGATCTTATACAAAAGGTTCTTAGAAGTGCTGTTTGGGGAGTAGCCTAGAGACAGGGGCTTGGATTGGCGAAAGCTCGCCTGGCAGCGGAGCGCCAGCTGCATCTCAAGATCCAACTAACATAGTTTTAACTGCAGCACCTTTAATCTACTACTAGTTCACTGCCTCCATACATGGTCTCCTTATCAAACGAGCTGTGTCAGGCAGAATTTTGGGTTGTTTTCATGGCTTCCACATCAAACTTGTTAACTTTGTTGCCACCCTGCTGTGTAATCCACAAAATATACTGGCAAACTTTTATCATGTACCGATATTATTTGAGCGCTTCTTGCTCACCTCCTTTGGTTCCTCACTGCCACCCATTGGTTTGAAGCCTGAGTCCATTTATGGTATGTCGCCATGCCACTCTCTAGCCTGCTGCTGCTGCCGCTGCCTCTGCATGCCGTCCCCTATAGTGTCAGGGTCAATTATTGGATGTTTTAGATGCTATCTAGCTTCATTCTGTCACTCTGTCATGGCCATGCTGTTGCCCATAATTTTGGCATAATGGTGCGATTAAGCAGCCTCAGAGGCATCCATGCATGCTGCCCCTGCTGTTTCCTGTCCATTTCCGTGGTGTTTCCATCCTTTTCTGAGGTTCCCAGGTGTTTGGCCAAGCTTCCCTGTGCAGAGCCTTGGTCCCCTTGAAAAATGCTTGAGTCTCCCATTGACTTCAATGGGGCTCGTTATTCGAGACGAGCACTCGAGCATCGGGAAAAGTTCGTCTCGAATAACGAGTACCCGAGCATTTTAGTGCTCGCTCATCTCTACTAATAATCCGTCCTTTATTTTTAAAAGAGCACAAAATATAGGGAGTAGAGTTGCACCCACCATTAGAAATATTAAAAAGAACAACCATAATATACAAAATAACATTTTGGGTGCTCCAGCCCCCATTGTTTTTTTTTTCCCCTGTATAAAATCCTTTACATGTAGAACATTGAAGCTAGAGTAGCCAATATATGATGTAACAGCGTGCAGCTCTAATGAGGTGTTCACACAAAAGCAGAATGAATTGCCAAACAAAAGGTGTTATATATGGGATCAAAAGTACTTGTGAAAAATTATAGGTTGTAGGACCAAATGCCCCCTGTCAAGACATTTTGCAGATAAACATGCCAGGAAATTGACAGGTGTAACTATCTTTGGAATTGAGATAGTCCAACCTGATTGGAGAGGGGGCATTAATAAATAATGAAATTAATTATTTATTCATTAATAAAATGTCTAGGGCTGAAAGCAGGTGGATCTATGAATTGAATTCTTGAATTCTGAAGGGCAGCGCCGGTCCTCTAAGTCGCAGTCCGCCGCAGTTTCTGTGCCCCGGTCTGCAGTGGCGGCGCCTGCTCTTGTGGAACGCACCACTGCGAGGCGCCCCCTTCCTCCACTCCCTGCCGTTTGGCTGCCGTTCACCCCCCACCCACTGGCAATCGGGGTTTGGCTGTAGCAGCCACTTGCCTCTAGCCCCCTGCTCCATTGCCCGACTCCTCCCTCAAACTAGTCTCGGCGCCCAGCCTCCCCTCCCAGTGTCTCGGGCCCCTCCCCACAACACGTTGCCACTGGGCAGGGGTCAGGCGGTAGCAAGTTTTGGCCTCCAGCCTCCTGCCCAGTAGGTTAGTGGCGGTGTCTGCAGCACTGCCGAACACGATTCCCCCCGCCACTGTCCTGGAGCTAGCACCACTGTCCTCCAGGCAGTTGGTGGTTTCCGCCCTGCTGGTGGGCCCTATGCTATCCAGGGACCTGGGCCCTGGCTTCCTTGTGCCCAGTGACACCTCCCCAGTCCTCTCCAGAGGGAGTTCCCGGCGCAGCAGCAGATCAGTCGCTTCCAGGCGACGCATTGCCTCCCAGTATCCATCCATCAGGCGCAAGCGTCATCGCCCCAGGGACAGGTGGAGCTCCTCCTCTTCCATGTATTCCAAGTCCTCTGGTGCTTCTGTTTCATTGAATGCCTCGCTGGAGCCCCGGCGCCACAGCAGTCATCTGGTTCATCGTTACCACCATAGTCGGCGGAGCAGGTCCTCTCATCGGGGTTCTCCTGCTTCTTCAAGTGCTTCAAGGGTTCCTGTGTCTCCTGGTTCCTTGGCTGCCTCGGCAGTTCTGTTTCCCACGGTTCCAGTTGCACTGCCATCGTCGTCTGCTCCACCTGGTGAGTCCACCTGCTTGCAGGCTTGGTGTGGGACAGTGTCTGACTCTGCTAGCTTCTCTCCGCTCCCTCTCGGGGGCAGTGCCCTTGGCTTTGGCAGGGGTGTCGCTGCCTCCGTCAGGGAAGTTGGTGGTGGAGGTGTCGACTTCAGCGTTTTCACCTCTCTTCCAGTCCTTAGGGATACCTATTTTTGTGGGGTCGCTCCTCTCAGCACTCACCTGTCGGAGGACACCAGGGACAAGATTCTTAGGACTGATTATGTTAACATTTGGCACCTGATCTCCACGGATTCGGCAACTGTGGACAAGGAGCACCGTTTTGAACGGGGGGTGGAGAGGAAACCCACTTTGAGTTCTACTACTTTGAGCTCTTTAGCACCTTTTTGGAATGGGTTCTCCGCTTTGAGACATCCTCCTTCTTGGTTACCCATGATTTGTATGATTTTTTAATTTATAGGTCCAGGTGGTTCATCCCATTGCAATTTCCTCCTTAGTTCTTTTAACATTTTGGTGCAGTGCTTTAAGGTTCCCCTTAAGGTCCTTGTACGGTCCTGTCTTTTTTGGGCATTGAGATTGACTCTGTCACTATGGAGTTCCGCCTTCCCAAGGAACAATTGCGGAAATTGGGTGATGCCATTGCCGAGAGCCAAGAAGCACCAGGTGTACCAGGTGTAATCATTATTAGGCCTGTTAGTCTTTGCTTGCTGTATCATGCCCATGGGTCATGAGTTTTCCTGCAGGCTGTCGCTGGCGACTGTTACCAGGCAGATTAAGGATGACCATGCGGGCCTGGGAGTTTTTTCTTGCTGAGTACAACGGGCATACTTGCTGGCATTCCGTGGGCAAGTCCAATCAGGATCTCCAGTTGCCTTGGGTGGGCGTGGTTTTGGTGCTGTTTTTGGTTCGGCCTCAATCTCACCCTTTTTTGTTTGCCAGGTTTTGAAGGGGAGGAAAAAGGGATCCAAGTGGTGCAATTACCGCCACCCGGTTAAATTTCTGTCTTGCTTTGCTTATTGGCCTCCCTTCCCTCCGTATGCATGCATGCATTTGAGGTCTTTCTGTTCCATTTGGCTTTTCTTGTTGCACTTTTTGGAGCCCTTAGAGTGTTGGAATTGGTGGCGCCAAGTGCTACACGTCCCGGCGGATTGTTTTTTGAGGAAGTGTCTCTCGAGAGTAGAGGTTTGCGCTTTAGGCTTCATTGTTCTAAAACTGATGTGTGGGGGTGGGGATGTTGGGTGTCCTTGGGTACCCTTGATGGTAAGGCTTGCCCTGTGTCTGCAGTATCCACTTATTTAGCTAGCAATTCCTGGGGGGTGCAATTCCTGGCTCATAAGGACTCTTTGCTTCAGTGTTTAGGATGCCACTTGAGGCTGTTGGGCTCCCCTCAGCTGAGTACGGGACCCATTCCTTTCAGATTGGGGCAGCGACCAAGACTAGTGAATTGGGACTGTCTGATGGCAATTCGCTCCAACTGTTATGCGGGCTATGTTCGCTCTGATTTGCTGTATTAACCTGTTAACGCTCAGCGTCCGATATATCGGGAAACACGGGGTGCCGGCTGTGACTGATAGCCGGCACCCCAGTGTAACACCCGCGATCGGAGTTGTCTCCGATCGCGGGTGCTTAACCCGTAAAATGCCGCGGTCAGCGCGACCGCGGCATCTAACATGCATCTGGGGGGGTCTTTCCCCCACGATCGTCCCTCGAATCGTTTTCGGGGGGCACCAATCATTGCTACGGCATCACTGGGGTCCGATCTGGACCCCAGTGTTTCCTGCAGGAACTGCCGGTAAGATGGCGTCTGTGACGTCATCTTACTGGCAGAGTGCCAGCCTGTGCAAGTGCATAGGCTGACACTGATAATGCCCTGCAATACTTCAGTTAGCAGATGTGAAGAACAGTGAAGAATAGAATAAAAACAGTGAACACAGGATCATTTAAGTGAAAAACACAGTGAAGAACACACTGAAGAATATATTACAGATGTTCGGCACATCTGCATACTTGTCGGGAGATACGCGCGGAACGGTGCGAACAAAATAGTATGTGAAGAACAATATATATGTGTGAAGAACACATTGCAGATGTACGGAAACATCTGCAATGTGTTCTTCACACACATATATAGTGTTCTTCACATGCTATTTTGTTTGCACCGTTCCACGCGTATCTCCCGACAAGTATGCAGATGTTCCGAACATCTGCAATCTATTCTTCAGTGTGTTCTTCACTGTGTTTTTCACTTAAATGATCCTATGTTCACTGTGTTCACTGTTTTTATTCTATTCTTCACTGTGTTTTTTTAATTAAATGCTCAATCTCGAGCAGGGGAAATACTCTTATTCATGTCACCTAGCAACCCATCCGTTTAAAACGCATTGCACTCGCATTGCACCTGCAATGCTTGCGAGTGCAATGCGTTTCGATGCGTCTCCATAGACTTGAATGGGGCGGGAAAAACACGCGTGAAAACGCAAAAGCTGCAATCGCATTCTGCGATTTTGATGCGTGTCAAAACGAACGCACGCGCGTGAAACAAAATGCAAATGAGGAAAGGCCCAATGGAAACAATGGGACAGAGTGCAATGCAAGTTCAAAAGCACGCGCAGAACTCGCACGTGAAAAACGCTAGTGTGGAAGGGGCCTTAGTATTGTGTTCAGTTTTCCGAGAACAGCATGTGCACCCAGGAGACCTCCTTGCTGGAGATGATCTTCTAGTTCCTTGGAACATTACCTTTGCTGACTGCAAGTTGTCTATAACTGCACCTTCAGCTCCTAAGATACGACAGACTATTACTCTGCTCTCTACGTTCCTGCTTCAGTCTGCTGCTGCAGCCCCCTGCAGGTTATCCGTGTACTGCCTCCAGCCTCCTCTGCCTTACCTGACTACTGGACTCCTGGTCCCGTACCACTGGTATCGAGACAGGATACTAACACCTAACAATGGAGTCCATTGGGAAAGAAGCTTGGGAGGTCCGCTTCAAAAAAGTAGAAGCTGACTTGGATGCGATGTATGTGGAGGTCCAATATATTAAAACAACAATGGGAATCTTTTGATCAGCTGACCACTGGTAAAATTACTATGCAAAGCCAAGCTCTGCAGGAATTGCAGGAAGTATTGCGTATCCTGCGTATGCCATGGTGGTGGGGGCTACGTGACTAGGGGCTGGCCTCTGTCGTGGGTGCTACAGGAAGTGAGCATAGCTTAAATACAAGCTGCAGCCGTCACTCACCCTCTTTCTGGATCAGGTTTCTCTGGCTCCATGTCTGACGAGGCTGTCCGGCAAAGACTTTGGGCCGAACGGTCCTCCTGGCTTCAGGTCCTCCTGGATGAGGCCTCCCCGCCGGCTGTCCCCCTCTGCATCTGTGGCCACGGGCCACCGCTCTGCGCCCTCTGTCCCCTGCTCTGGTATGGCCGCTGTCGCGGCTCCGGCCGTGGTGGCCGTAGTCCAGGTAGCCGGTCGGGAGCTCTCCCCCACGTTGCTGCCGTAGCCGCTGGTCAATAGTGAGGGGCGGTGCCGGTCAGCTAGATCGCGGTTTGCCGTGACCCAGGCTCCAACGATGGCTCCTGCCGCCGCTCAGCGTCCCCCTCCACCTTCACTTCCGGCTGTGCGTGCTCTGCTGCTGCCACTCGCTCCTCGCCGCACGTTACCTGGAGCAGGGGTTCGGCTGCTGCTGACCTCCTCCTCCAGCTCCCTGCTCCGTTCACCGCCACCTCCCAATCTACAGTGTCGGCGCCGAGTGGGAGTGTGGCTGCAGTTAATTATGGCTCCCGTCCTGGCGTCTCGGGCCCCTCCCCCTCACACTGGGCAGGCTGCTGCTACCTTTGGCCTCCAGCCCCCTGCCCAGTTGGTTAGTGCCTGCGGTACCGCCGAACACAATGCCTCCACGCCACTGTCCTCCCCCTCTGATATTTGCAGCGGGCCCGATGAGGCACTGCTGGGGGCGGAGCTAGAGCCACTGTCCTCAGGACAGTTGGTGGTGTCCGCCCCCTTGGTAGGACCCATGCTGTCCGGGAACTTGGGCCCTGGCTACCTTGTCCCTGATAATGGTTCCCAGGCCTCCTCAGTTCTCTCTGGGGGTAGCTCGTGACGCAGCGGCAGTTCAGGCGTCTCCCGGTGGCGCACTGCCTCCTGTTCCCCATCCGTCAGGCGTAAGGGGCATCGCCCCAGGGACAGACGGGGCTCTTTCTCTTCCTTCTGTTCCAGGTCCTCTGGCGCTTCTGCTTCTTCAATGGCATTGGTTGAGCCCTGCCACCACAGCAGGCGCCTAGTGCATTGGCATCATCGCGGTCAGAGGAGTTGCGCTCTCATCATGGCTCTCCGGGCACCTTGTGCATCTGCTCCGCTGGTGAATCCGTTCCCTGCAGTTCCGGTTGCTCCGCCTTTGTCTGCTGCTCCGCCGGGTGAGTCTGCCTTCTGCTGCAGCTACTCCCCTGGTGAATCCGTTTCCTGCAGCTCCGGTTGCTCTGCCTTCGTCTGCTGTTCCGCTTGGTGAGTCCGCCTACTTGCAGTCTTGGGGTTGGACGGTGTCCGATTCCGCTCTGCTTGCTTCTGTTCGTTCTCTCTTGGGGACGGCGCCCTCGGATTTGGCTGGGGTGTTGCCGCCTCCAATTCGACGTTTACTCCCTCTCTTTCAGCTTTTAGGGATACCTAATTCTGTGGGGTCTCTCTTCTCGGCACTTACCTGTTCGAGGATACCAGGGATAAGATTCTCCAGACCGATTATATTAATATTTGGTCCCTGGTTTCCACGGATTCAGTGACAGTGGACAAGGAGCGCCATTTTGAGCAGGGGGTGGAAAGGACACCCCGAGTGGCGAAGACCTTTAACAATTGGGTGCAGGCCTTTGCTGTGCTGGGTTGTGTAATTTCACAGAAGATCCCTGCAGTTGTTTGTTTAGATCTCATGGTGGGTCCGCGTGGTGGAAGTATGATGAGGAGTTCAGGAGGAGGTTGGCCCAGCGTCCTGACATTGGTTGGGATACTAAGGCTATGGACGTTTTGCTTAGGCTCATGATGATGCCTAGGCCCTTTCTTGGGGCCTCCTCCTCAGCTGCTCCAGGGGCTTCCCTCGGGGCAGGGGAGGAGGGGGGCGGCTCGCAGGTCTGGGACGTGTTGGATGTTTAACAAGGGCCACTGCCTCTTCTATGGCGCGTCTAAATTCCGTCATGAGTGCTCCAACTGCAGGGGCGCCCATTCGGCGATCCGTTGTTCCCGTCCAGCGTCGGCCCCTTCGCGGCCTCAAGGTGGTAGTCGCACAGAGGACTCTGGTGTGCGTGCTAGAGATGTTGCCGTGGTTTGAACTGTATCCCAGGAAGGTGGAAGCCGCCCTTCTTAAGAGGTGTTTTTCCTTTGATTTTTTCATCCCCTTTGTGCCCCGGGATTTTCCGTCATTTTCCGGGAACTTGAAGTCTGTTTGGGAATTTCCAGATGTGTCTAGGGACAAAGTTGGGAAGGAGGTGGAATTGGGCCGCATGGCGGGCCCTTTCCTTGAACTTCCCTAATTTGCGAGTTTCCCCTTTGAGTGTCGTCCCCAAAAAGGAGGTTGTTAAATTTAGGTTGATACACCACCTATCTTATCCCTCAGGATTGTCAGTCAATGACAGAATCTCTAAGGATTTGATATCGGTGTCTTACGTGTCCTTTGATAGGGCTGTTGATTTGGTTCGCAATGCCGGTCCTGGTGCCCTTAGGGCTAAGTCCGATATCGAATCGGCGTTTCGCTTGCTGCCTGTTCATGCTGATTGCTTCCATTTATTGGGTTGCCAACTGGATGACGCCTTTTATTATGGCATGTGCCTTCCGATGGGGTGCTCCATCTCATGTTACTACTTTGAGGTATTTAGCACCTTTTTGGAATGGGTTCTCCGGTATGAGATGTCCTCCTCATTGGTTACCCACTATTTGGACGATTTCTTATTTGTTGGTCCAGGTGGCTCCTCCCATTGTAACTTTCTTCTTAGCTCTTTTAAGCTTTTGGCACATCGCTTTGGGGTCCCCCTTTCGGCTGGAAAAAACGGTGGGCCCTTGTACGGTTTTGTCCTTTTTGGGTATTGAAATTGATTTGGTTGCTATGGAGTTCCGTCTCCCCGAGGATAAATTGCAGAAACTGCGCAACGCCATTTCAGGGTGCCTGGGTGCCAAGACACTGCTGCTGCATCAGGTGCAATCGCTGTTAGGCCTGTTAGTTTTCGCCTGCCGCATTATGCCCGTTTTCTCTGAGGTTATCACTGGCGACTGTGGCGGCGAGTTCCCCTCATCATAGGGTCCATATCACCAGGCAGATTAAAGATGATATGTGGGTTTGGGAGTTTTTTCTTGCTGAATACAATGGGCACACTGGCTGGCGCTCCACTTTGGAGTCCAGCCCGGATCTCCAGTTGTTTACGGACGCCTCGGGAGGGCAGGGTTTGGGAGCTATTTTTGGTTTGGCTTGGTGCGCAGAGGCGTGGCCTCTTCCTGGCACGATGTGGCTGGTGCAGTAATCTCACCCTTCTCGAACTCTTTCCTATTGTAGTGGCAGTTGAATTGTGGGGGGCTTCCATGTATGCTAAATCTATCGTGTTCTGGACAGATAATTGAGTGTGGTGCATGTGATTAATAATCTTTCTTCTTCCTCCCCTCCAGTTCTAGTGTTGCTGCGTAGGCTCCGCACTCCGCCGCCTCCAGCACAATATTTCTTTTAGGGCCCGCCATGTCCCTGGGGTGGATAATACAACGGCTGATGCTCTATCTTGTTTTCGTTGGCAGGTTTTTCGGGATCTGTGTCCGTCGGCAGACTTGCAGGGGAGACCTTGTCCAGGTTCCCTTTGGACCGCGATAGAGGCAAGCTGGTCCTGCTTGTAAGGTCGTCGGTTGCCCCTTCCACGTGGACGCCGTATGGTTAAGAATGGCGGGATTGGTGTGGGTAGGGGAGCGGGTGGTTGGTGGTGATCCCAGCCATATATTGACAGTAACGATGCAGTATTTGGATAGCTGTGCCAGCAAGGGGATTCGGAGTTGGTAGTGCAGCGTCGTCTTACAGGTTTGGCAGGATGTGACTAAATGCTTTTTTGTTCGGCAGGTATTGAAAGGTTGGAAGAAAGGTTCCAAGCGGTGTGATTCTCGTTGCCCAGTTTCTTTCGCCTGTTAGCCTCCCTTCCCTACGTGTGCTCAGATAAGTTTGGAGTGTTGCTGTTTCGTGCAGCTTTTCTCCTTGCGTTTTTTGGAGCCTTGCGTGTGTCGGAGTTGGTGGCGCCGAGTGATACGCGTCCTGGCGGTTTGTTTTTGGAAGATGTTGTTCTCTCGAGTAATGGTTTGCGCTTTAGGCTTCGTCGCTCTAAAACTGACATGTGGGGGCGGGGTTGTTGGGTATTGTTGCGTCCCTTTGAAGGCAATGCTTGCCCCGTGTCAGCTGTATCCACGTATTTAGCTAGCCGAGTTGGGGGCGTGCAGTTCCTGGTTCACAGGGACTCTTCTCCTTTGATTCAGTATCAATTTGCTTCAGTGTTTAAGAAGGCCCTGGAGGCGGTCGGGCTTCCCTCGGCTGTGTATGAGACCCATTCCTTCCGTTTTGGGGCGGCGACCACAGCTAGTGAGTTGGGTTTGTCTGATGGAGATGTACAGCACATAGGGAGATGGCATTCCAACTGTTTTGCAGGCTATGTTCCCTGATTTGCTTTTGTATTAATGTTTTTTTTTTTTCCAGGTCCTCGTCCGGCTGTGTGGCTGATCGGCCATTCCTATATTTTTTGGGCTGAGCATCGGGCCCAAATTTGCCAGGGTGGAAGATCATTGGGGTTCTATGACGTTGATGTCTTCTGGCGTGGTCTCCGCGGTCTGTGCTGGTTGCAGGCTCTCCCAGAGGTCAGTCGTCATCCTCCGGTCCCAACGGTGTTGGTGGTTTATCTCGGTGGCAACAACCTCTGCCATGTTCATCTCAGTGAGCTCATCGCCCTAATCCAGTCGGACTTAGAGCGGTTTGCTTCCTATTTCGGGCAACTGGTGCTGGTGTGGTCGGAAATTATTCCGAGGGCTGTGTGGGAAGGTGCCCGGGATGCGGCGGCTATTGAGAGAGGGCGGAGATTGTTGAACACCCGGGTGTCGAGATTTGTTTGGGCCAGAAGTGGCGTAATTATTTGCCATATGCAATTGGAAGGGGATAACAGCTGTTTGCTGCTGGCCGACGGGGTCCATCTTACGGACATTGGCCTGGATATATTTTTGTCCAGGTTGCAAGATGGCATTGAGAGCGCTTTGTTTTGGTTGGCTGGGGGTCGGAGGGTTGTGTAGGTGGTACACGACCTCCTTTTTGGCGGATAGTTGGGGTTATTTGGCCTACATGCCCATCGGCTGACCGGCATACAGGTGGGAGGGTTTTGCACTTTATGTATGCTGTTATTTAAATTTGTTTATTTGTTCAATCTAGGTTTTGGAAATAATACAAAAAAATATAAAAAAATAAGAAATGTTTATATGATGATTTACTTATATAAAGCTGTGGCTGACCCTCTTGTCAACCCACATGTTCAACTTGAATACAAGTCTCCATGTGTTTATTAGCGGCGAATATTGGTTCAGGGTTAAAGGGGCCCGTGCTCCCAGTGGTTTGCGTTTAACTTTATTTGGGCAGTCCAGGGTGAGATGACAGGCCACAATGTGAGCCGGTGGTGAGGGTCCACAATATGAAGGTGAGATGAGAGGTCATAATATGAGTGGGTGGTGAGGGACCACAATAGGATCTGCCAGAGGCACTGATTGCTTTTAATAAGTCCTACCTAATGCTGGACTTTACATCCATGTTCACAATATTGAATTAAATTTTAGGTGCAACTGGAGAATCTCCTCCCTGAAAGCAGACTCCTCACAAAATGCAGAGTTGTTTAGACTTAAAAGCTTCCGCTGGGTAAGTAGCAACAAAGCGCGTTACTACTTAGGTCTAAAGACTTCTGCGTTTTGGAAGGAGTCTGCATTCAGGGAGGAGATTCATTAGCCCCAAATCGCATAGAGAAGGGGCTGGGGACTGTAGGGGATTTACGGTGATGGTGTAGAAGGTGGCTAAAAAGGCGATTGGCCCCTTCTTTAGGCGGTCCCAAAAAGGGTCTGAATTGGGCGAGCTTATTGGGGCCCGTGCCGTGGTTTTAAAAGCATTGGGGGCACGTGGAGGGGCCTTTTTCCTTCTGCCCTCCGGACCGAGCGGTGAGAAGTCTCCCACCCACCCTTGCCCTCAGGTTAATTTTCGTTTACAGGTGGTTTTCCGGTTTCTGGCTGTTCTTTCTGTCTTCCTTTCAGATGTCACAGCATTGGCGGATTTTTCACATTCCCGAAGGCGAGATGAAGGTGCCCACATGACGTCTGACGCCATTCAGGTGAAAGGTTTTTGCTCAGAAGAAGTGAAGGGCCGGATGGGCATGAATTTTGTTCCAACTATTTTGCAATTTTTTTATTTGTTATTCAATTAATTAATTGTTTCTCTAAACATAAATGCTGTGCCCCCCCACATACCCACAACAAGAAACATGGTGTGGTGTCCATTCATGGCTGGTTTTGTTTTGCGAGGATTTAAAAATCCCTGGGTCAAGAGCCTGAATATTTTGGGCTTAGTTTACAAGTCCCTGCAGTCTCTCCTGATTCACCAAAAATGTATCCTGTGCACATGGTCTCAGGCTGCATTCACATTATGTAATTGCATTGTGTTCTAAAACGCACTGCAAACACATGGGGAAAAAAAAACGCTCCTCAAAATACATCCATGTTTTTTTATCATTAATACAGATGTGTTTTATGATGCCTGATGCATTTGTTATGCCTTTAAGATGCAATGAAAATGCTTTCTGTAAACACGGCCCAAGATATTATTTCCATGTAGCGGTAGGTGGCCCCCAGAATCTATTTCACTGGTGGGCCCTAGGCCCCCAGACGGACCCTGTGTATCAGCCATGTCTGCTGTAAGTGCACATATGAGCAGCCTCCATGTTGCTGTAGTAAAAAGAGTAGATACATGAAGAGACATAGAGACCACATGAATCCACAAGGTGATACCTCAGCCATGTCCAGGGGTGCACCTGGTGTTCTGCTGCCTGAGGCGAACTTCAGAAAGAACCCCCCTCCTCCCCCGTGATGTATAGACTGGGATACATTGTGAATCCTCTCACCATATCATTACTACAGAGAAGAAAAATGCAGTGTGAATACAGCCTTATCTGTAGTACAACTTATACTTTGTAGCGGCAGCATTTAATATTCCGTGCTGTGGACCGGAAAAGTGGAAATAAATTCCATTTGCAGGTACAATTGACAACACCCTCCCCCCCAATTGCAATTCTGCAATTGCGCCATTTTCTTGTGCGCATTTTTTATTGCGGTCACTGTGCACTCCAAATGATATCAACCCTTGAATCTTTGGGTCAGCAAGATCAGGGAGATACCAAATATACCAAACATATGTAGGACTATTCCCTACTTTTTAAAGCTTTTTAAAAATGGAAAAATGTGGATGACGATATAAAGACGCAGCAGGGCTGAGGTGGTCAGGTGCAGCAGGGCTGATGTGGTCAGGTGTAGCAGGGCTGAGGTGGTCAGGTGCAGCAGGGCTGAGGTGGTCAGGTGCAGCAGGGCTGAGGTGGTCAGGTGCAGCAGGGCTGAGGTGGTCAGGTGCAGCAGGGCTGAGGTGGTCAGGTGCAGCAGGGCTGAGGTGGTCAGGTGCAGCAGGGCTGAGTTGCTCAGGTGTAGCAGGGCTGAGGTGGTCAGGTGCAGCAGGGCTGAGGTGGTCAGGTGCAGCAGGGCTGAGGTGGTCAGGTGTAGCAGGGCTGAGGTGGTCAGGTGTAGCGGGGCTGAGGTGGTCAGGTGCAGCGGGGCCGAGGTGGTCAGGTGCAGCGGGGCCGAGGTGGTCAGGTGCAGCGGGGCCGAGGTGGTCAGGTGCAGCGGGGCCGAGGTGGTCAGGTGCAGCGGGGCCGAGGTGGTCAGGTGCAGCGGGGCCGAGGTGGTCAGGTGCAGCGGGGCCGAGGTGGTCAGGTGCAGCGGGGCCGAGGTGGTCAGGTGCAGCGGGGCCGAGGTGGTCAGGTGCAGCGGGGCCGAGGTGGTCAGGTGCAGCGGGGCCGAGGTGGTCAGGTGCAGCGGGGCCGAGGTGGTCAGGTGCAGCGGGGCCGAGGTGGTCAGGTGCAGCGGGGCCGAGGTGGTCAGGTGCAGCGGGGCCGAGGTGGTCAGGTGCAGCGGGGCCGAGGTGGTCAGGTGCAGCGGGGCCGAGGTGCAGCGGGGCCGAGGTGCAGCGGGGCCGAGGTGCAGCGGGGCCGAGGTGGTCAGGTGCAGCGGGGCCGAGGTGGTCAGGTGTAGCGGGGCCGAGGTGGTTTCGGTGTAGCGGGGCTGAGGTGGTTTCGGTGTAGTAGAGCTGGATTGGCTAGGTATAGCAGAACTGAGTTGGTTTAGTTGTAGCAGGGCTGAGTTGGTTTAGGTGTAGCAGAGCTGAGTTGGTTTAGGTGTAGCAGCGCTGAGTTGGTTTAGGTGTAGCAGAGCTGAGTTGGTTTAGGTGTAGCAGAGCTGAGTTGGTTTAGGTGTAGCAGAGCTGAGTTGGTTTAGGTGTAGCAGAGGAGATGTGGGACTTAGGGACTTCAATGCTGTAAAGAAGAGCTGCCAGGAACATCAAAAACTGGCAACCTTTACTTGACAGCTCTTACACACAGGACAGTGAGGGGTTAAAGCAGGCACTGGTGGGCACCAGCAGACATTGGGAGAGGGGAAGACGCACACTGGACAGCCGGTGCCCCCACAATTCTCCTCCCCGCCCTCCAGCAGTGTCTCCTTCCTGTGGCACAATAGTGCTAGGAGGGATATGAGGGGAGGGAGGCAGGTAATAGAGGCCTCCTTCCCAGACCTCTCCTCCTGCAGCCAGCAGCAGCCAGGACATGCCGACACATTGTACAGTGACACACTCTGGCTGCCTAACGTTCATTCCTGAAAATACCGCCTCCACAACCAGTAGGGGGCGCTGCCGCCTGAGGCGAGATTCTCAACTCACCTCATGATAGGTGCGCCCCTAGCCATGTCCACAGTATGTGGTAATAATGTAAGAACGCTCCCATCTTATAGAAAACAGCCATATCTACAGTATGTGAGGTAACTCCGTCAGTCATATTCACATGTTATAAAAGATTTCTCATGTAAACCGCCATAACCACAGTGTATAAGGTAATAAGCTGACACGCAGTCATGTCGGCCATGTATAAGATGGAAACTTGGATTATATACATGAGGAGACATGGTGACTGCATAAACTCCATGTTAATTATGATTTTTGAGGTAAAATTCCTTCTGTCCATGATGTAGAAGCTGATTCTACACTAGTACATGATGTGTGAGGTGTATGGGGTCACAACAGTGCGATATAACCTCGGTATTAGACTCCCTCATGTGGAAGACATGTCTCTCCATGGTCTTCTGGTGAGAGAGACCGGACAGGAAGTGACATCGACTGCTGGGTCCCACCCCTTTCAGGCGCTTGATAGTCTATATACAACATGTGTAGCGCTCATATCACAGGTATATCCTGAGATATTGTACCGTAATGGCATATAGAAGACATTAGCTATAACTCTCTGCTACCACCAGCATCCCCTCCCCCTCATGACCATGTTATACTAGTGGCCACACCCCTCCATAGCTCCTATTTATAGCCTGTAGTAACTGCTTATGTCATCAATGAGCGACGGTAGGGGGTGTGAGTATAATATAAGACACGCCTCTGTCTGTGGAAGACATGCCCACTTAGTATACAAAGAAATGTTATCCTATGGGCGGGGTTGCCAGAAATGGGAGGTCTATTCTCCCATGTAGATCTACAGACAAGCCCCACTTCATTTACAACCAATCACAGCAGCTTATAGGGTTGTCACCAGTGATGTATTACACTGGACACACCTAACGGGACGCACTATGATGACTCATGGAGTCACATGATACAGACATCATGTGATTCAATGCAATCACGTGACTTGCTTACTCCTTCCTCTGTCTAAAAGTTTGTTAGGAGGACACCTACTGGTTGCTTAAAGGAATAACAACAGTTGGATTGTTGGGTTTGATCACACGTTCCGCTTTGATTCTATTTAGAAGTGGCACGGGGTGTGCCACAGCCGATCACATATGCATTTATATGGAAACACATGCAATCGGTAACCAGCACCCGGTGTCTTGTATTGTTTAAATGCAAGACACCAGAGGCTGGTTACTAAATGCATATTTTGCGCTTAGAAACGGAAAGAAAGCTCACGCATGCGCATGCGGTTGGTAACCAGCACCCGGAGTCCATTTGAGTCTTGTGTCTGGTTCCATAGTGACACGTATGCGATCGGGAACATGGCACGTCACCGAGCAATTTCATCTCGGATCTAAACGGAAAGTGGTGGCACCCTTAGGAGGACGTCTATGTTTGATATAAAAAATGGCAAAAAGAGTGAAAAATCCATCAACAACGCATTACACGCTGAGATACATACAAGCGAAATACGCTTTTCATTGATCGATCGCTATAGAATACAGTCATCTATTTTTTGCATGTAAGGAAAATGCAGTAAAAACGTACACGTGAAAAAGAGATGTAGATCTGTTGGAAAATCAACAGGTTTTTCGTTGACCAAACTGTGTGAACTGGGCCTTAGAACTGTATGCATTTTGCTAACCCGTTTTTTGGGACGTAAAAGCAGGCTGTGCCTCAAAAATATGGTGGGCTGGCACCCACGTGACCTTGTATCCTGAACAACCCATCACCATATATGGTAGATGACACTGTAAGCAGCCCTTTTTTTAGACTTCTATGGAGAGATTGTCCAAAAGAAACAAGTCTAAAAAAAACGGTTGTGCGCATGAGGCCTCAGTAAGTCATTTATTGGTTACGCAAGCAATGGTGGAGGGCATAAAATCAGGGTAGCTCCAAAGGAATGATAAAAGTATCTCCCTCCTCTAAGATTTCCTGAGGCATCGTTCATACTCTGAAAACCGATAACGCTTTGTGTTTTACCAGTAATTGACCTTCTGTCTCTTTACCTTCTGCATCTTCTATCCTCACCTATTGCACTTCCCATCCCGTCTGTCAGTGCTGTTGGACAGGACCTTCTCTTGGGCTCCCTGGACATGAATTTGTACTGCACTCAAACACGAAATCTGTGGTCCGTTTTTGCGGATGAGTCAATAGACAGATATGAAGATATGCGTGTTATGGCAACACCTATGCGGTAAAGCTTTATTCATGATTCCCTCCTTACGTGGACGTGGAGTGGTGCGTAGTAAGCCAAGTGCCATGCCGGTGCAGTAGCTATAGTCTGCACCAGTTCATGGTGCGGGGTATAGCCCAATTCTATGCCAAGCAAGACCCTTTTTCAGCCAAATGGAGGGCAACCAAGAAAATGAGCAGAAATAGGGCCTGCTCTAATCTTATGTGGTGTGGCCGCATGGCCTGTTCACTGTGCAGTGAGACGTGGTGTGAGGGGCCGATTAAGGTAACCATGTGCCTTGGGCTGTATAAAAATTGTGGGTCAATGCAAGTCTAATTATTTAATGGCATTTACTTCCTTCATATGGTACTAGAATCAAGCTACTTGGGAAAGGAGGGGATCTCTTAAGTGCACTTTTAGTTCTGCCACTTGGGGACCTTTGGGAACCTTTATAGGTCTAGAAGGACCCGTGTATACATATGTGTTAAGAGCTTGGGGATGGCTGGAGGTCCTTCTCCTTACTATCTCTATGGGGCAGTATCAAACTTAACGATTGGTTCAGGTGGTCAGGGGCCCGCTACAAGCCTTGAGCCCCGGGTGGCCACCCAAACCACCTATATTATGCATTGTGTACCCAATAAATGTCTGTGGTTGCTGTGACCTACATGCCATTTACCCTATAGTAGTTTCATATGAAAAGAGAGAAAAATAACAGAATGCTATTTTCATACTCTTCCGTGTAGGGGCCCTGGCCTTGTTCCTCTTACTTTGCTGAAGTGTTAGTTCAGATCCTTTTTAGTTTTTGTACACATTTTAGGCAACAATTCATCATTTACAGCTGATATTATAAAGATGAATCCCTGCCTGCCAACAAATTTACTCCGGAACTGACTTTATAGAAGTTACTGGGAGAACTACTGGTATATCCAAATATTCCGAAATTAGAAATTCACTGGGCTTCATCTTCCTCCCACCAGAAGTTCTTGTGGCCGCCATCTACTGTATGTTCCTGTCCTGAAGAGAGGAAATATTTGGTGGTGTCACCCAATCATTCTGTCAGACTCGGAGGTAGTGGATCCTACGAACCACCGCGGACTATGACGTAAGCCAACTCCTGGGACCGGAGTATAAGTGGCACCCGGTTTTTACCAGAGCCCGCCACAAAGCGGGTTGGACTTGCTGTGGCATGGTACCATCTGGTCGTTCTACAGGTGTGACTTGTCCGTGGTGGCAGCCAAGGTCGAGGTACAGGATGGCAGGCAATCTCGTAGTCAGGGACAGCCAGGAGGTCAGGATGGGCAGCACAGCATCAGAGTCGGGAACGTAGCAATAGGTCAGGGCAGGCAGCGGAGGATCGTAGTCTGGAACGGAGCAGGGTCACAATGGGAAATCAAAGAAATAGCGCAAGGCATCAAACACAGCTTTCTCTAGGGCGCAAGGTACACATATCCGGCAGTGTTTGCAGGAAGAGAAAGGGAGAAAATTCCCAGCTCACCTCCAACCATACACAACGGAGTCGGCACGGCACCCGCCTTGTTTGCAACAGCAAAAGACAATTTAAGAAATAATCCAATGGTCCAACCAACAACCGGTGAACTTTCAAACTTTTATCCACAGTGTCAATCCTTAGATCCATAATTCCTACGCCTTTCAAACGGACTAGCCATTCTTAATCATGGAATATCTACCCATACTCATGCTTGCCATTTTATACACCTAAAGGTGGGCGGGTTCAAATCAAGGTGCTGCAAGACCACGTATAAAAAGGAAAAAAAAATTATTTTAAAACACATTTATAAACAGAGCAGAACCTTTTTGGATACTTCCGATCTCCAGGGCAACGCTGGCTCCGAACGCCAGGGTCATGTGACATAGTCATGTGCACGACATAATAGTAAATAGTAAAAAGAAGAAACTTTGTCACATGACCCAGGCGTTAGGAGCCAGTGTTGCCCTGGAGACCAGAAGTATCCAAAAAGGTTCTTTTCCGTTTGTAAATGTGTTTTAAAATAATTTTTGTATATAATTAGCTGTAATTTGTATTGTTAAAGGCATGCATTTGTGCATTCTGCCCTCTTTTATACGGTGTCTTGCGGCACCTTGATTTGAACCTGCCTACCTTATGAGTGTATAAAATGTTTACCAACATCATAATTGGTGCCAAGAAGAAGAGGGGCTGCAAAGCACCCTCTGTGTACTTTTGGGGCACTTATTGAGTTGCAGGTTCTGCATTCTCACCTTCATTCATCGGCACTTTTTTTCCATGGATATGGAAATTATGTAGCCCTATTAGAAGGATCTAACAGTGCAGAGATGGGTGTGGTGAGAGAAGATGCTCAGAGACTGGATGTCACAGTGACCTCTTCAAAGGTTACTCAATCACTATGAGCAGACTCTGTTCTGTCCACACACACTTTTCAACACTACTTGGCAATCTAAAGGACGCTGTCGAAAACAGAGGGTGGCACAACAACATATGAAAGTGTGGACTTCCTGAATCAATAAAACCTCCCATGTTACATAATGGGGCACATTTACTTACATGGTGCTGTCGCGATCCCCGATCCGGACGTTCCGACGAAGATTAAATCCGGCACGGTTCACCAACATCGTGCGTCCGCGATCCTACATCTGTCCCTTCCCTGTTGAGGTCCGCCGGAGTTCACCTTCTTCTGATTATGATCCACGCAGAAATGTGGTATGCAGGGTTCACTAACAGCAAATAAAGGGTGCCATTATGTCCAAAGCTCAGGATTTTGGAGACATTTTATATCAAGATGTTCATCTACAATTAGTTCCGGATTTGTCCTGTTTGACCTTGCTTAAACATAAGGGACTAAGGCCCGCTCCACACTTGCGAGTGTGATGCAATGAACTCGCATCACACTCGCAACGCATGCTGCCGGGAACGCGCGGCCCGAACGCTGCACACCGGGAGTGAACTAAGCATGTCAGTTCACTCCCGGTGTGCAGCGTTCAGACCGTGCGTTCCCGGCAGCATGCGTTGCGAGTGTGATGCGAGTTCATCGCATCACACTCGCAAGTGTGGAACGGGCCTTAAACTTCCCCAGAGGAATATTCCTTACCCCTGGGGCCTCCCATTTCACCTCCAAGTCTGAAGTCCATGCTGGCCAAAGATACATACTGCATCATTCAGGTGGCATCCCGTAACTGGCCAGCTGCACTGGACATTCGAGCCCCAGGCATCACTGAGTGGCTCACCCTATATATTCCACTGGGTCCTACCATTGCTCTTCAAGCCCCCTGAGGAAGCGGTGGGAGTGAGAAATTTGCTTTGAAGACCCTAGTAATATTCCTGAGTGATGTGGGTAAGTGATTCTTTTTGGCCTAAACGGCTTTTGTTTGGGGATACAGTCTTGGATATGTATAGAGACACTGGTCTAATTATTCTGTTTTTGTGACCAATGACCTTTTCTATAAGAATCTTTCATTATATACACTACGGCCACTTTATTAGGTACATCTGTCCAACTGCTCGTTAACACTTAATTTCTAATCAGCCAATCACATGGCGGCAACTCTAGACATGGTCAAGACAATCTCCTGCAGTTCAAATCGAGCATCAGTATGGGGAAGAAAGGTGATTTGAGGCCTTTGAACGTGGCATGGTTGTTGGTGCCAGAAGGGCTGGTCTGAGTATTTCAGAAACTGCTGATCTACTGGGATTTTCATGCATCAACCATCTTTAGGGTTTACAGAGAATGGTCCGAAAAAGATCCAGTGAGCGGCAGTTCTGTGGGCGGAAATGCCTTGTTGATGCCAGAGGTCACAGGAGAATGGGCAGACTGGTTCGAGCTGATAGAAAGGCAACAGTGACTAAAATCACCACCCGTTACAACCAAGGTAGACAGAAGAGCATCTCTGAACGCACAGTACGTCGAACTTTGAGGCAGATGGGCTACAGCAGCAGAAGACCACACCGGGTGCCACTCCTTTCAGCTAAGAACAGAAAACAGAGGCTACAATTTGCACAAGCTCATCGAAATTGGACAGTAGAAGATTGGAAAAACGTTGCCTGGTCTGATGAGTCTCGATTTCTGCTGCGACATTCGGATGGTAGGGTCAGAATTTGGCGTCAACAACATGAAAGCATGGATCCATCTTGCCTTGTATCAACGGTTCAGGCTGGTGGTGGTGGTGTTATGGTGTGGGGAATATTTTCTTGGCACTCTTTGGGCCCCTTGGTACCAATTGAGCATCGTTGCAACGCCACAGGCTACCTGATTGTTGCTGACCATGTCCATCCCTTCATGACCACAATGTACCCTGTAACATCTGATGGCTACTTTCAGCAGGATAATGCGCCATGTCATAAAGCTGGAATCATCTCAGACTGGTTTCTTGAACATGACAATGAGGTCACTGGACACAAATGGCCTCCACAGTCACCAGATCTCAATCCAATAGAGCATCTTTGGGATGTGGTGGAACGGGAGATTCGCATCATGGATGTGCAGCCGACAAATCTGCGGCAACTGTGTGATGCCATCATGTCAATATGGACCAAAATCTCTGAGGAGCTTCCAGCACCTTGTTGAATCTATGCCAACTGAGGCAGTTCTGAAGGCAAAAGGGGGTCCAACCCGTTACTAGCATGGTGTACCTAATAAAGTGGCCGGTGAGTGTAGATATACCCATTATACCTTAGGTAATATGCACTTGGTTGAATGACAACATGCTTTGTTTGGAGTCACACTGCATTGAATCTAATTAATTTTATTACTATATATTGTTTGTAGCTTTTAAAGTATAATTCAATAAATGGTTATATATGTTATATAAGATTCTTCACATACTATTGTGAAGAACAGATGTTTCCATACATCTGCTAACTGCTCACTCGAAACGAGCACTCGAGCAGGCAAAATACTCGTCCGAGCTTGATGCTCGTTCGAGTATTGGCGTACTCGAAAAGGCTCATTGCTTGCTCATCTCTAATGTGTACCCTTTGTGCAATGCAGTAACCCCCCCCCCTTAATTAGCTCAAAAACTGTTTGGGGCACCAATCAGGACCTCCGACTGCACCAATGCAATAGAACAAAAACAGAAAATGGTGATATTGCATTTTTTCCCAATAATCTCTTACTTCCCAACTCTTATTTATAATAATTCTGCCATTTTTGGTTAGATTTATATAAAATATGGTAATTTATTTGTTTTTCCTTGATAATTTGTAATTGGGAATTAAATTTTTTTTTACATCTATGTTATATATTGTTTTTCAATTGGTTGTTCAGTACATGTTTTATTATTTATTGAAAAGCTGCCTATCCATTTTTAAACTTTGTTTTATGTTTACTCAAATTACCTGCAGAGGCTACTCAGGACATGGAGTAGCCTCTCTGACCTCCTAGGGATAAGGATTAGAGATGAGCGAGCACTAAAATGCTCGGGTACTCGTTATTCGAGATGAACTTTTCCCGATGCTCGAGTGCTCGTCTCGAATAACGAGCCCAATTGAAGTCAATGGGAGACTCGAGCATTTTTCAAGGGGACCAAGGCTCTGCACAGGGAAGCTTGGCCAAACACCTGGGAACCTCAGAAAAGGATGGAAACACCACGGAAATGGACAGGAAACAGCAGGGGCAGCATGCATGGATGCCTCTGAGGCTGCTTAATCGCACCATTATGCCAAAATTATGGGCAACAGCATGGCCATGACAGAGTGACAGAATGAAGCTAGATAGCATGTAAAACATCCAATAATTGACCCTGACACTATAGGGGACGGCAAGCAGAGGCAGCGGCAGCAGTGGCAGGCTAGAGAGTGGCATGGCGACATACCCTAAATGGACTCAGGCTTCACCAAAGGAGGTGAAATGATTTCCTATGTGAACAAAAGGTTGACGGTATATTTAGTCGATAACACAGCATGGAGGCGACATAGTGACCAAGTTCCATAACGTATCTGGTGAAACACCCGAAAAATGAGCCTGACACAGCTCTTTTGATAAGGGGACGACATGTGGAGGCAGCCATGGAGACGACTTCCATGATTAAGAGCGACAGTATGGGGCATTCATATTGCGCTGCTATGATTACAACTTCAGGTCTCCAGCATGGCGGCGACAGATGGGCCGAGTTCCACTATGTATCTGGTGAAACACCTGAAAATTCTGCCTGACACAGCCCCTGTCTCTCGGCTACTCCCCAAACAGCACTTCTAAGAACCTTTTGTATAAGATCAAGTGTAGTAGTGTTCTTATAAGTTTGGGTTATGGCGGGTGAGGGGAATGTAAACAGATGCGCAAGAAGCGCTGAAATAATATCGGTAAATGAGAAAAGTTTGCCAGTATATTTTGTGGATTACACAGCAGGGTGGCGACAAAGTTAACAAGTTTGATGTGGAAGCCATGAAAACAACCCAAAATTCTGCCTGACACAGCTTGTTTGATAAGGGTACGATATATGGAGGCAGTGAACTAGTAGTAGATTAAAGGTGCTGCAGTTAAAACTATGTTAATTGGATCTTGGGATGGAGCTGGCGCTCCGCTGTCAGCCGAGCTTTCGCCAGTCCAAGCCCCTATCTCTAGGCTACTCCCCAAACAGCACTTCTAAGAACCTTTTGTATAAGATCAAGTGTAGTAGCATTCTTATAAGTTTGGGTTATGGCGGGTGAGGGGATTGTAAACAGATGCACAAGAAGCGCTGAAATAATATCGGTAAATGATAAAACTTTGCCAGTTTATTTTGTGGATTACACAGCAGGGTGGCAACAAAGTTAACAAGTTTGATGTGGAAGCCATGAAAACAACCCAAAATTCTGCCTGACACAGTTCGTTTGATAAGGAGACCATGTATGGAGGCAGCTATATGGACGACTTTTGGAGGCAGCTATGGCAATAACGTGTGGATGTAGCAATGGAGACAACGTGTGGAGGCAGCTAAAAAGACGACATGTGGAGGCTGCTATGGAGACAATTTAATTTGGATAGTGCCTGTATTTGGCAGTTCAAAAAAGTTTTCAAACCAGAGGAGCAGGTAGGTGGTCCTCCAGAAAAATGAAATAGATTGAGTGCCTGTATGTGGCACTCCCAAAAATTGTTTAAAACAGAGGACCGGGTAGGTGGCCCTCCAGAAAAATTAAATACATAGAGTACTATAGCTAGAGCCAGTTGGCCCTGGCAAAAAATAGCCAGTTTCCTCTGCTTTAGTGTACAAACAGGAGGAAAAGGAGGACAATGAGGAGGAGGAGTGCATACATTATTCAGGTTGAGCTTCTTTCACCTGGTGGAGAATGAAAATCCGGAGAAATCCAGGCTTTATTCATCTTGATAAGCGTCAGCCTGTCAGCGCTGTCAGTCGACAGGCGTGTACGCTTATCAGTGATGATGCCACCAGCTGCACTGAAAACCCACTCGGACAGCACGCTAGCGGCAGGGCACGCAAGAACCTCCAAGGCGTACAGCGCCAGTTCGTGCCACATGTCCAGCTTTGAAACCCAGTAGTTGTAGGGAGCTGTGTGATCATTTAGGACGATGGTATGGTCAGCTATGTACTCCCTCACCATCTTTCTGTAAAGATCAGCCCTACTCTGCCGAGACTGGGGACAGGTGACAGTGTCTTGCTGGGGTGACATAAAACTGGCAAAGGCCTTGTAAAGCGTACCCCTGCCAGTGCTGGACAAGCTGCCTGTTCGCCTACTCTCCCTTGGTACTTGTCCCGCAGAAGTACGCCCTCTGCCGCTAGCGCTGTCAGAAGGGAAATACTGTTTCAGCTTGTGCACCAGGGCCTGCTGGTATTCATGCATTCTCACACTCCTTTCCTCTCCAGGGATGAAAGTGGAAAGATTTTGCTTGTACCGTGGGTCCAGGAGAGTGAATACCCAGTAATCGGTGCTGGAATAAATTCTTTGAACGCGAGGGTCACGGGATAGGCAGCCTAGCATGAAATCTGCCATATGCGCCAACGCGCAAGAATTCACTCCCCTCACTGGCCTGACTGTCCATTTCCTCCTCCTCCAACTGCTCCATTTCCTCTTCTTCTGCCCATACACGCTGAACAGTGAAGGACTGAACAATGGTCCCCTCTTCTATCTCGCCAACATTCTCCTCCTCTTCCTCCTCATCCTCCTCCACCTCCTCCGATATGCGCTGAGAAACAGACCTGAGGGTGCTTTGGCTATCAACAAGGGAATCTTCTTCCCCCGTCTCTTGTGACGAGCGCAAAGCTTCCGACTTCATGCTGATCAGAGAGTTTTTCAACAGGCCAAGCAGCGGGATGGTGAGGCTGATGATGGCGGCATCGCCACTGACCATCTGTGTTGACTCCTCAAAGTTACTCAGCACCTGACAGATATCAGACATCCACGTCCACTCCTCATTGTAGACTTGAGGAAGCTGACTGACCTGACTACCAGTTCTGGTGGAAGTTGACATCTGGCAGTCTACAATCGCTCTGCGCTGCTGGTAAACTCTGGATAACATGGTTAATGTTGAATTCCACCTCGTGGGCACGTCGCACAACAGTCGGTGAGCGGGCAGTTGGAGGCGGCGCTGCGCTGCCCTGAGAGTGGCAGCATCTGTGCTGGACTTCCTGAAATGCGCACAGATGCGGCGCACCTTCGTGAGCAAATCAGACAGATTGGGGTATGTCTTGAGGAAACGCTGAACTATGGGATTTAACACATGGGCCAGGCATGGCACATGTTTCAGTCTGCCGAGTTGCAGAGCCGCCACCAGGTTACGGCCGTTGTCACACACAACCATGCCTGGCTTCAGTTTCAGCGGTGCCAGCTACAGATCAGTCTGCGCCGTGATGCCCTTTAATAGCTCTTGGGCTCTGGGAAGGGTCTGGGAAGGGTCCAGAAAACAGTTCCTCAGAGTATGCCGGTTCAAATGCCAAATTTTCCTGGGAGGGGGTAGACTGGGGGGAAGGAGGCTGAGGTGGAGGAGCTGGAGGAGTGCTGATTTCGGTGACACTGCGTGGAAAACTGACTGGTGGACAAATGGCTAGAAGCATTGTCAGCAATCCGTGATATCACCTGTTCGCACTGTTCTGGCCTCAACAGTGCTCTACCACGAGTCCCAGTAACTTGAGACATGAACCTAGGGAGTGTAGCTCTGCGGCGTTCCTCTGCTCCCTCATCAGCTGGTGGTATCTCACCCCGCCCAGGACCACGGCCTCTGACCCCTGCAGTAGTTGGACGCCCACGTCCACGCCCTCCTCCTCTACCCCTAGCCCTCGGGTTAAACATTTTCCAAATTAAAGTGTAAACTGTTTTTTTTTTTTTTTTTTTTTTTTAAACAAAACGATGCTATCCTATTGCTATGGTTAGTTTCTAACCTACACTGAGAGCACACAACTGGATTTTGTGCTGTGCCTGATGACTTTGAGTTATAAAAAAAAATAAACGTAAAAAAAAATAAATGAGCAGACTCTGCCTAATTCTAATCAAACCTCTAATAAATTGTCCCACTTCGGTGTTTGAGATGGATATGTGTGTCACTAAGAGCTAAAAACAACGGTCGCAAGTCTCCCTGCAAATTCCTCACAATATGGTACTAGCTGCACTACTAGTGCCAGCAAGGCCAGCCACAAGCAAATCAACAAAAAATAAAATATATAACGCTATTGTAGGCCAAAGTAAGCTGTTTGGGTTCTCTTATGGCTATTTTCTAGCCTACACTGAAAGCACACTGCTATGCCAGATGACTTTGAGTTATAAAATAAAATAAACGTAAAAAAAAATAAATCCGCAGACTCTGCCTAATTCAAATCAAACCCCCAATAAATTGTCCCACTTTGGTGTTTGAGGTGGATATGCGTGTCACTAAGAGCTAAACACAACGGTCGCAGGTCTCCCAGCAAATTCCTCACAATATGGTACTAGCTGCACTAATAATGCCAGCAAGCCTCCTGCCTCACTCCTGTAGAATCACTCCTGCCTAACACTATTCTAATATAACACCCTAACGCTTTCCCTGACCAGCAGCAGCTCTCTCCCTAGCGGCATCCAGACACAGAATGATCCGAGCAGCGCGGGCAGGGGCTAGTCTATTCCAGGGTCACCTGATCTGGCCAGCCAACCACTGCTATCGACGTGTAAGGGTACCACGTCATGCTGGGTGGAGTGCAGAGTCTCCTGGCTTGTGATTGGCTCTGTTTCTGGCCGCCAAAAATCAAAACGGTGGGAGATGCCATTTTCTCAAATGTCCGAGCAACGAGCAGTTTTGAGTACGCTAATGCTCGAATGAGCATCAAGCTCGGATGAGTGTGTTCGCTCATTTCTAATATGTATATATATATATAAAAGAAAGGGACCGCGATGGGAATTAAATTCACCCCTAAATATTTCTGGGTCACCTAAAAGAAAAGTTTCTGTATACACACCTTTTCTTTTAAAAAATGAATTGTTTATGAGATACAGTGTACATCGAGTCTTTTATAATATAGAAGGGTAACCAAACTGAATTAAATTAGTGGAGGATATCAACCTAAACAACTAGGAGCTACAATTCACCTATAAGAATTCCTAGATATTGAGGTACAGGCAGTCCCTGGGTTTTCTATAAGATAGTTTCCATAGGTTTGTTTAGTTGAATTTGTACGAAAGTTGAAACTGTATCCAAGTAGCTATAATTGTAGCTCCAGGCAATTTTTTTTTTGCCCCAGTGACAATTGGAATTTGAAATTTTTTTACTGTAATGGGACACCTTACAGCTGATCATTGCTGCCTGGGACTATAGTAACATCCAGAGAGCTCCACCAGAGGTCAAAGTATTCAGAGAGGTCCATCTGTAACTAGGGGGCACTGTAAGTCGGGTGTCCTTAAGTAGGGGACCGCCTGTATTTACAAATCCTAATATTGTATTTAAAACCCAAACCTTTGGTAACACCAGCTTTTAGACTTTTCCAGTGCCCATTATAAGAAATAGTTAATATTATAGTCATTTTTTTTACCTTATCATACTGTAGCTGAGCCCTAATCGTTACCTGTATAAATCGATGAGGCCATGTCCACCACCACTGATATGCTGATGTCATCCAGGAGCACCTTTTTTCCGCAAAATGGCAGGTTGCAGCATAACTGCCATCTAAGTGCTGGTGCACACGCACCACATCAATTGACATGTCGCCAGTGGCTTTCCCTGCAGCATCTAGAATGTTAATGCCCATGAACCGTGCCAGCGCCCATCGCAGGCGTTACCAGCTGTGCATTGACCTGCACCTAAACATTTGTTCCATTCACATCCCAAGGACAGACAACTAGACGAGCAAAGAATAATATATAAATATCAGTAAAATATATCTGGATCGAGTTCAGTACTGATACATCCTCACTTCTTACTTTTTTTTTGGTGCTAGGTGCTCTGTCCTAGTTCCTCTTAGTTTGCTGCGCTCTGAAGGAAGTTTACATCCTCTTTTAGTTTTTGTTCACGTTTTAGATAATGGATCATCAACTCATTCTGAAATGCAATTGACCATCATCTTCCAAAAGGACGGCTGGTGGCCACCTCCTACCGTATAGACCTTTGGGGCTGTCACCCAGACCTACATGTTCAAAGATTTAAAGTCTTCAGTTTCAGGACCTCATCAGACTTCTCTGCATGTCTAAGCCACGACTTCTGTTAGATAAAGTGTGGTAATTCTCGGTTTAGTCTGAAGCCTGGGTGATCAGTTCTACATCCTGTCTACTATTCATCTCAGGATTGATATTCCTATCAAGGTGACTTGTTGCTCTGATGCAGAAACTCCACTTCTTTCTACTTTCTCGAGAAGTGGGTAATTTTAAGTTCTGTTATTGTCCCTCTTTGACGTTTGGTGACCTGTGGTTTTTCTTAGGATGGGACGTCAAAAAAAAGCAGAATATAATTAGTCATGTATTCAGCCTTTTCTATGAAGTGAAAGACCAGTATGGGACATCAGCAGTGAAAAACAGAGCAACATGGGACGTCTCGTAATGTTTCTCTTGATATTTCTGTGCCTTCCGAGAGGTAAGAACATGGATGAAATCTTAACACTAGAGAAGATCTGTTATCCATAGTCTATTCCTCAGAGTTTCAGCCAGTACTTTTGTTATCAAATAACCCCCTCAGGTAAGTAATACTGAGCCCAGATGTCCTCCGGACACTTTTTACATTTCATTAATACTTTACTAGTTGAAGACTCTTATGTACAGGAATGATGATTCTCTGTAAACATTGGTTGGACACCCGGTTACATAATACATTCTGTACCCAAGTACTCTCAAGTTTGAAAGTTATTTATGACTGAACAGTTGGGAAACATCTTCTAAAATGTTCAGCTTCAGGTCGATATCAGAAATACTGGTTGTCACCAAACCTTCCAAAAAAATTGATACGTACAAATAGAATTGAAGACGTTGACGTAACTTTTTCTTGTTGTTAAGTCCTCAAGGCCGGTTCTTCAGAATCCTCCACTAATGGCAATCTTAGGCATTAGATGTTTATCGGTTTGTCGTAAGAATTTCTTGTTAATTACACTTTTAATTTTATAATTTAAATCCACTTCTTGTTCTAGGTTTGATCAATAAAGAAATCTGTTGGGAGACCAGACGTGTGTCCAGTGAGTTGGGAGGAGAGGTGGTGCTTCCTGTGGAACAGTCTGAGGTCCTGGACATCACCTGGATGAGCAATAAAGATAAAAAAATCTTTGCAGTGACAGAAGCTGGAAAACCTGTGACTATCAGAAGTCGTATCTATGATGAGCGGCTGAATGCTACAACCAATGGCTCATTAATTATAACCAGGCTAACCAGAGAAGATCAAGGGATCTATACAGCCAACATCCTGAGGCGGTCAGCTGGCCAATGTGTCCAGTTCTACAATCTAGTATTACATGGTAGGTTCTTTAATTACTCATGTTCCCTCCTCTGGAACACAATTATAGGCCATATACTTGCATACTAAACAGTATAATGATACTCTATATTAGTATTGATGGGACCTGAACGGCAAAGTTCAGGTTTCTACGGAACTTTGCGAGTTTGAGTTCCCTGGTCCTACCCAGAACTTCATTAGAAGTTCGATTATAGGCCCAAGTTCGGCTCAACATTTCCACCGTTGATGTCTGCGATTGATGCTGGAACTGAACACAGGCGTTAACTCTTAAATGCCACTGGAAAGTCCCAAGCCACGATTAAAATGCTGTGGTCCCGCAACGGCAGTGCAGAGCACTACCATTATAGGGAGAAATGTCATTGTGAACGATGACCCCCCAAAATGGCATCACTTACCTACAATAATTTAAATACCACGAGAAGGGTTGTATTTAAGGTAATTTAACTGAGATGCCACTGACAATGGAGGTGCTCTATTTGATTGGAGTGGTTGTCCTCAATGCTCACTTCATAGAACCATTATAGCCAAGTACCCCCTCAGAAAATATACATACAGGTATCCTCTTACACGCATACACCCATTTATACACATATTTATACAGTGATATAAACATTCATGCACTTAAACAGATCTGTCCCTGTAGCTGCTGACCATGAGGGGGAAGTACACGGCAGGAATTAGAGATGAGAGATCCCTAGTCTTGTCGTCCTGCTATCCCCTGCGTCAACACTTGTTATCTGAACTGCTGGCTCAGGTGGGTACTGTGGAAGATGCGCACTGTTATATACATATTATTCTGTACAATGTGAAGCATAATAGGTATGTAGTAGTGCATATCCTCTATTTTAGTGTGATAGATCGGATGGTGGGCCCCCCTGACACTACGGGCCCCATAACAGTTGGTATGGCTGCTACCACTTTAGTTATGCCCCTGCAGTAACCCTGATTTTCTGATATGCAGGACCCATCCAATGGAAAATAAAGTTAACCACTTATCCTTTATATAGGTCATATAGGTGGTGACTAGTGCAGTGTAGCCTTCATAGCTGCCAGTAGCTATAAAGGGCCAATAGCCATATGTGAGTTGAGGGTCCTTAGGCTATTTGATATATGATATTCTTTAGAGGGAAGTTGACAGAAGGGATTACATTAGTTGTAATTTACTTCAATAGTGTTGGTCATGGAACATTTATTTCCTGTATGTAAACATGTATTCATTACAATTGTAATCAAATTGTAATATAATATTGGAACTACAACACTACTAGGGGTGACTGTCCTATGCCATGGCCCCCACATCAGCAAACCAACAAGAGGCAGGACAGTTAACCCTAGACACACTGCCCCATGCTGGTGTTATAATGTGGGGGGCCATGACATACAACAGTCACCCCTAGTACTTATAAGAGGACAAACTGTTCCCTGCTGGTGTGATGATGTGGGGAGCCATGACATAGGACAGTCACCCCTAGAAGTGATAGGAGGACACACTATGTCATGGCTCCCCACATCCTCACACCATTGAGCTAAGGGGCAGTGTATCCTCCTATCACTGCTTGGGGGTGACTGACTGTACTTGGCCATGGTCAACATCATCACATCAGCAGGGGGCAGTGTGTCTTCCTATCACTACTAGGGGTGACTGTCCGATGACATGACCCCAACATCATCACACTAGCAGGGGGCAGTCTGACCTCCTATCAGTATAAGGGGTGACTAACCTATTTCATGGCTCCCCACATCATCACACCAGCAGGGGGCAGTGTGTCCTTCTATCACTACCAGGGGTGACTGTCATATCACATGACCCCTACATCATCACAGCAACAGGGGTGAAGGAAGTACTTTTATGATCTCTTATGGCAAGACTTTTCTTATCAGAAAAGTGCATTTATATACTGGCCTGAGACAAAAATGAATGCTGACATTTTTTAACAATCATAGGAGTTTTGAGTATTTACTATACTTTTATAAATTTTACAAACTCATGTTTTCTTCAAGGTTTGCCCATTGAAGATCTCTGTGGGGAGACAAGACATGTGTCCCATGAGTTGGGAGGAGAGGTGGTGCTTCCTGTACAACAGTCCGAGGTCCAGGACATCACCTGGATGATGGACAGAAATAAAAATATCTTTGCGGTGACAGAACCCGGGAAACCTGTGATTATTAGAAGTCTCATCTATGATGGACGTCTGAAGGCTACAGCTGATGGGTCACTAGTCATATCCAAGCTAACCAGAGAAGACCAAGGCATCTATAAAGGCAGCGTCCTGAGGTGGAGATCGGGCCAGTGTGTGCTGTTCTATAACCTGACCGTATATGGTAAGATAACCAATGTATAGTAAATGGCACCACTAGAATATTACATGTGAGGGGAGATTTATTTAGGCAAGAGCTTCCTCACTTTCTTACCATAATGATGACCTAACTATTCCCTAGTTGAAAATTGCTCCAACCTTGTTAGTCTCCAGCAAGGCCCTTCTCTCATATGGACCAAAATGGCTTCCCCTCTTGTTTCTTGTCCACAGACTGGTATCCCTCTTCATTTTGTCCTCATCAAGATTCCATTGAGGCCTTTTTTGAAGAGGGTCTAAATAATCTCATCAACAAAATGGGACCTTTGACATGTATGTCGATGACACACCTGTTACAGACTGTGGGGCAGATTTACTTACCCGGTCCGTTCGCGATCCAGCGGCGCGTTCTATGCGGTGGATTCGGGTCCGGCCGGGATTCATCAAGGCAGTTCCTCCGACGTCCACCAGTTGGCGCTGCTGCGCTGAAGTTCCCTGAAATGCACTGAAGTTCATGATCCTATCCTGGATGAAGGTGAGTGCAAGCTCTGCGACACAATTTCCTTTTTTAAATGCGGCGGTTTTTCCAAATCCGTCGGGTTTTCGTTCGGCCACGCCCCCCGATTTCTGTCGCGTGCATGCCGGTGCCGATGCACCACAATCCGATCGCGTGCGCCAAAATCCCGGGGCAATTCAGGTACAATCGGCGCAAATCGGAAATATTTGGGTAACACGTCGGGAAAACGCGAATAAGGCCCTTAGAAAATGACCCCCTATGTCTCACGAGTTCAGTGATGCAGTGCAGCACCCACCTGAGACCACACTGACCACAATCACAGTCCACGGATGTCCTCTGCATGCTTTTCACAGAGTAGTTCCCCAAAACGATTGCTCCTTAATGGCAGCTTCTATGTAGTTAAACAGTGGTAGCTTCAACGGTCTTCTCAAATGGGCCGGTCTATTGCAAAGGTTTCACTCTACAACGTCATTAAAATCTTTTAGTTATCTTTCCCCTTTTTTTTCCTCTGAAACTCAACGATTGGAATATGAAGCCTCCTTCAGAAACTCAAGTATAACTCCACCTCTGAGGAACATTTCTAAAATGAGCAGCAATGGAGCAATCACCACCCCATCTAGAAAGCAGGCGACAGGTACTGTAACAAGTGGTATTACAGTTGACATGGTCCCAAGTCTCTTAAATCTCTAAACTTCCTTAAATGAAACCTGTCTCATAAAGAGTGCAGTCTGCTGGACACACGCTATAGATTAAATTAAGCTGAGCAAATACAGTATAAAACTACCATTTTTTACTTTTATAGAAACATATTAAGTAAATCTACTAATTTATTCATATGAACCTTTGCTTAATCAGGGCTTAGGAGTATGTATGCTCTTCACTTCTTAGGAGTCCAGGTGGTGATCCTAGTCAGTGATCGGCAGCTATTAACCTTAGTGAACTCTACTTTTTGGGGTCACATAATGTGGTCCTCTAATTTATAGAGGGGTAATTTTTGTTACATAGACTACTACTCAAAAGTTTGGGGTCACTTAAAGCATGCTCTATACATTGTTAATGTGGTAAATTATTATTCTAGCTGCAAACGTATGGTTTTTAATGCAAATCTACATATGTGTATGTAGGCCCATTTCCAACAACCAACACTCTAGTGGTTAATGGTTCATAGGGGCTTATTTACTAAGGGTCCCACGGAAGGCACTTTCGGCAGATTTTGGGTTTCGCACGGCTGTGACAGGTATTTAGAAGGGGATTGTGTCACACACGATCGGATTTTGGTGCAATCATGCAACAGAAATCACGGGGTGGCTGTCGGAGGATCCGACTGATTCGGACTGAGCGCGGTATTTAACTAACAAATGCACTTACATTCACCGGGAAGAAGAAGGTGGACTCCAGTGGACCTGAGTGAGGAGCGACAGATTCAGGATATCGGGTGCACGCTTGTAGTGAATCGTGGCACAATCCATGATCGTCAGATATTCCGGATCGGGGATTGTGTCGTGGACAGGTAAGTAAATGTTCCCCATTGTGTTTGCTAACTGTGTAAGAAGGCTAATGGATATTTAGAAAACCCGTATTCAAGTATGCCAGCACAGCTGAAAACTGTTTGGATGATTAGAGAAACAATAAAACTGACCTTCATTTGAGCTGGTTGAGACTCTGGAGCATCACATTTGTTTCTACTATGAAACTCTCACAATTCCCAGAAAAAAAAAACTTTCATGTGAGACAGTCTATTCTTGTTCTTAGAAATGAACGCCATTTCATGCTTCCAATTGGCTTCATTGCCACGAAACTGAAGATTTCCTACAACGTTGTGTACTACTCCCTTCAGAGGAGAGCACAAACAGGCTCAAACCAGAGTAGAAAGAGAAGTGGGAGTACATTAGAGTCTCTTGTTTGAGAAACCAATGCCTCACAGATCCTCAACTGGCAGTTTCATTAAATAGGACCCGCCAAATGCCAGTGTCAACGTCTACAGTGAAGAGGGGACTCCAGGATGAGGCCTTCCGGGCAGGGTGGAAAAGAAAAAGCCATATCTGAGACTGGATAGTAAAAATAAAAGATTTCAAGTTTTAGGTGTTTGGATCACACAGAAGAACATTTGTGAGATGCAGAACAACTGAGAAGATGATGGAAGATGCCTGATGCTATATGTCACATGGTGGAGGCCATGTGATGGTCTGGGGTAAAGGGGGAGATTTTTACAAGGTCAAAGGGATTTTGAATATGGAAGGCTTTTGCAGCACCATGCCATTCCCTGTGGACAGCGCTTGATTGGAACCAATTTCATCCTACAACAGGACAATGACCCAAAGCACCTCCAAATTATGCAGGAACTATTTAGGGAGGCATCAGCTGGTCTTCTATCTGTAATGGAGCGGTCGCCCAGTCACCAGATGTCAACCCCTTCGAGCTGTTGTAGGAGAAGCTTGACCATGTGGTGCATAAAAAGTGCCCATCAAGCCGATACAACTTGTGGGAGGGACTTCTGGAAGCATGGGGAAAAATTTCTCCAGATTACCTCCATAAATTAACAGCTAGAGGCCAAAGGTCTGCAAACTGGAATTGCAGCAAAGGAATTTCTATGATGAAAGCAAAGTTTGAAAGAGAAAATTATTCTTTCAAGTGAAAAAAAATATTTCAAACTTTGTCAATGTGTGGACTAAATTTTTTATTCGTTTTGCAACTCATTTGAAAAATAAATGTTTGAGTAAAACCTTGACCATGGCTGTATGTAGCATGGATGTTGTCCATGTCCGGGCAGATAGAGAGGCTGTGACTGGCTCTATTTTTGGTCTGATCTGTTATCTGCTGGATATATGTCCCATTGTCATCAGCAGTAACATTCTGGGGCACATTTACTTACTCGGTCCAGTCGCAATCCTGCGGCACATTGTCCGACGTGGATTCTGGTCTGCCGGGATTCACTAAGGTTGTGCGCCCGATATCCAGCAGGCCCGCCTGAGTTCACCTTCTTCTTCCCGGTGCATGTGAGTGCGTGTCTTGCGACACAAATGGTTTTTTAAATTCCATGTTTTTTCCAAATCCGCCGGGTTGTCCGGCGGCCACGCCGCCCGATTTCTGTCACATGAAAGCCAGCGCCAATGGGCCACAATCTGATCCCGTGCACCAAAAACCTGGGGCAATTTGGCGCGAAATGGCGCAAAACGGAAATATTCTAGAAAACCCAACGGAATCGCGGCCGCAGAACCCTTAGTAAATGAGCCCCTCTGTCTTTTATCTTCTAGCATGGATTATCGTTATCCTGTGTGTGTTTGCAACCGCTGTTCTGATGTTGATATTCATTGTTTCCATCGTAGTGTCCAGAGTTCAAGAAGGTAAGTGTACAGTGGCTAGGAACATCTAGAATATATGCACTTCATGCCAATATCTCACAACATGAATAGTTAAAGGGAACCTATCAGCAAAAATTGACCTAATAAACCACTACCGGTATGTTGCCAAGAAGTTGAACACATTCTAGATCATGTTTCTTTCATGGTCCAGTGAGGTGGCATCATCCAGAAAATCAACTTTGAAGTGAGATGCAAGATGATTGTATAAAGTCAACGAGGTGAAGAGTATTTAAACTCCCCCTGGCTCAGAACACTTCCTTGTAACTAACTCCACTGTAACTAATGATCCCGGCATCCAAAGACATCACTAACCAGATCTCCCAAAGTCAATTACAGTGGGAAGAGCTTGACTTCCATGTTAAACTCTCCGCCTCCTTGACTTTATACAACCAATTTGCATCTCACTTCAAAGTTGATTTTCTGGATGATGCAACCACACTGGACCATGAAAGAAACATGATCTGGAAGGTGTTAAGCTGCTTGACAATTACTCGTTATAAGTTTATAATTTCTGATGACAGGTTCCCTTTAATGGCTCATGGGCTTTGATTTAGGACATTTTTGCTTACTTTTACTTTTCTTTGAATATCCTTAAGTTATATTATTGATGATTATGTTTGTCTTGTTGTCTACACTTTTCCTGGTGATTTGAACTTTTGTCACGTTTATGTCAACTTATTTTATTTTATCGGGGGAAGACTCTTAAACCATCCCTCCCTTTTTAATTGTAAAAAGCAGTTTTTCATACCCCAAGTTAGCCAGAACCAATACTGTAAAGGTCCTCTCAGACTAGTACGGTCAGATGTTGCCTATCCTCCACCCATCAGTGTAACATTTTAGTCATCCGCCTGCTGAGCTTTCTTTGTTCCGGGTGAAATATAACCCTCAAACTTTGTCTTTTTATATGAAATAAAACAGATCCAATATACACTCACCGGCCACTTTATTAGGTACACCATGCTAGTAACGGGTTGGACCCCCTTTTGCCTTCAGAACTGCCTCAATTCTTCGTGGCATAGATTCAACAAGGTGCTGGAAGCATTCCTCAGAGATTTTGGTCCATATTGACATGATGGCATCACACAGTTGCCGCAGATTTGTCGGCTGCACATCCATGATGAGAATCTCCCATTCCACCTCATCCCAAAGATGCTCTATTGGATTGAGATCTGGTGACTGTGGAGGCCATTTGAGTACAGTGACCTCATTGTCATGTTCAAGAAACCAGTCTGAGATGATTCCAGCTTTATGACATGGCGCATTATCCTGCTGAAAGTAGCCATCAGATGTTACAGGGTACATTGTGCTCATAAAGGGATGGACATGGTCAGCAACAATACTCAGGTAGGCTGTGGCGTTGTACCAAGGGGCCTAAAGAGTGCCAAGAAAATATTCCCCACACCATGACACCACCACCACCAGCCTGAACCGTTGATACAAGGCAGGATGGATCCATGCTTTCATGTTGTTGATGCCAAATTCTGACCCTACCATCCGAATGTCGCAGCAGAAATCGAGATTCATCAGACCAGGCAACGTTTTTCCAATCTTCTACTGTCCAATTTCGATGAGCTTGTGCAAATTGTAGCCTCAGTTTCCTGTTCTTAGCTGAAAGGAGTGGCACCCGGTGTGGTCTTCTGCTGCTGTAGCCCATCTGCCTCAAAGTTCGACGTACTGTGCGTTCAGAGATGCTCTTCTGCCTACCTTGGTTGTAATGGGTGGCGATTTGAGTCACTGTTGCCTTTCTATCAGCTCGAACCAGTCTGCCCATTCTCCTCTGACCTCTGGCATCAACAAGGCATTTCTGCCCACAGAACTGCCGCTCACTGGATGTTTTTTCTTTTTCGGACCATTCTCTGTAAACCCTAGAGATGGTTGATGCGTGAAAATCCCAGTAGATCAGCAGTTTCTGAAATACTCAGACCAGCCCTTCTGGCACCAACAACCATGCCACGTTCAAAGGCCTCAAATCACCTTTCTTCCCCATACTGATGCTCGGTTTGAACTGCAGGAGATTGTCTTGACCATGTCTACATGCCTAAATGCACTGAGTTGTCGCCATGTGATTGGCTGATTAGAAATTATAGTGTTAACGAGCAGTTGGACAGGTGTACCTAATAAAGTGGCCGGTGAGTGTAGATTTGGTTAATCCATATCATTGTCAATGGCGGTTTAAATATTACTTATCCTCTCCGGTTACCCATATATTTTTAGATGACATACTTGATAAAACCTTCCCTTGTGTTGTATTCTCTTCTTCACTAGGCACCACCAGTCAGCATGAGTTGTTGTACTGTGACCTGGACCTGAAGCGCCTACAGAAAGGTTAGCTCCACCCTTCGATGACTACAGAATTTTTTAATTAATTTCGGTAGTAGGACATGGTTAGGGGCTTAGGATTCATAAAAATGATACAATGGAAATATCATGTCAATGAGAAACTTCTCCTGATGTGATACTTTCAGTTCAATAATCTATCGAAGCCACAGGGAGAAGTAATGGAATCACCACAATTTCTTTTTGAGGAACCAGCAAACTAACTAAAGTGGAAAAGGTACATTGTGCAAAAATAATATTATGTCATTAGTTATACTAGCATACATACCTGATCCTACCTGGCATAGAAATAATCACGATGGGGGTCATTTACTAAGGGCCCGATTCGCGTTTTCACGACGTGTTACCCGAATATTTCCGATTTGCGCCGATTTTCCCTGAATTGCCCCGGGATTTTGGCACACACGATCGGATTGTGGTGCATCGGCACTGGCATGCACGCGACGGAAATCGGGGGGCCTGGCCGAACGAAAACCCGACGGATTCGGAAAAACCGCCGCATTTTTTAAAAAAAAGGGTCGCGGGACTCGCGCTTACCTTCGCTAGGAATAGGCCGGTGTACTTCAGTGCATTCCGGTGGGCCTCGGGGAACTTCAGCGCAGCAGTGCCACCTGGTGGACGTCGGAGGAACTGCATTAGTAAATCCCGGCCGTACCCGAAACCACTGCAGAGAACGCGCCGCTGGATCGCGAATGGACCGGGTAAGTAAATCTGCCCAAATGACTTTTGAATTACGAAAAGTCACCGCCTGCATGGAGTGTGACGGCGCGGGGCTTTCCTGCATTCCCCCACCGGCGGTGCCCATTTCATGTCCCTCTGAAAAGTGAAAATAATTCCAAGTGCTAGAAATAAGCTATCTCAGGGCTTCTGCAGCCTATATAAGGCCTATATTCTATACATAATGTATAGCATCTTTAATCATAAAAGAAAAACAAACTATGAGGAAAGGTATCAGTGATGCGTTCCCTGTATAGATAAGTGCTGCTATCATGGAGCTTTAGTCTACTGCAAAGTCCGGAAGTAATGTTGAAATATGTGTATAAGAAGGTCAATTGTTTGTGGTCCTTAATCAATATTTTGTAGCTCCACATGTGAAGTGCAGTCAAATGGAAGAAAAAAAAGACTTTGCAGTTACAAAGTCTCTAATAGGCACAGAGATGGCCAGTTACTAATGGTGTACATGCTGTCTAACCTGACCATGTTACTTGATGGGTTGAAGAGCAGCCAATCAGGCAGCTTTAAGCCCCTAGCAACTAGGCCTCAATATGATTGGCTAGCTGGACACCAGATGGACAGACTTGGCCAATCACAGCCATGCCTAGGTGCTAGGAGCATAAAGCTGCCTATTTGGCTCTTCTGCAACCCATCAAGCATCATGTCCGAGTTAGGCGGAAGATGCTGAACCTAGAGTTTGGGTATCCACATCTCTAATCCTTACACTTGTCAAGACAAGGTGGGCTACAACCCATCAATATCTAAGGATCTAGCCTGACTTTCTGGTCTGTTAAACTTCAATCTCACACAAAGCACTCCCATAAATGATCGTTGTCCCTGTGTGGGATCCTACGATAATGTTCACATCTACAATATATGTCCCAGGATATAGACCCACTGTGCCACCTAATTCCAAGTTGTGTTAGCGATCTCACATTTTTAAATAGTCCTGGTATAGATGCCACCCAAACAGGTCAAGAATAGCCAATGGAAAATAAGGCATAAGCCTATGTCTTGGAAGGCAAAGTTCAAGTACAGTAGAGCTATGGGTCGATATCGATGTCTGGCAGAGGAGCACAGAGCATAGAACTAATAAAATATGTTTTAAGCAACAAATTAATCACAGGGACCACTTCCATACCACACTACCCACTATCCCTGGGCGCCGTTTCCGGTGGCATTTTTTCCATGAACAAACTTAATGTGCCTCAGATTGAGCACACACGGTAAATAGAGATGAGCGAACATACTCGTCCGAGCTTGATGCTCGTTCGAGCATTAGCGTACTCGAAACTGCTCGTTGCTCGGACGAGTAATTTCGCCAGCTCGAGAAAATGGCATCTCCCGCCGTTTTGCTTTTTGGCAGCCAGAAACAGAGCCAATCACAAGCCAGGAGACTCTGCACTCCACCCAGCATGACGTGGTACCCTTACACGTCGATAGCAGTGGTGGGTTGGCCAGATCAGGTGACCCTGGAATAGACTAGCCCCTGCCCGCGCTGCTCGGATCATTCTGTGTCTGGATGCCGCTAGGGAGAGAGCTGCTGCTGGTCAGGGAAAGCGTTAGGGTGTTCTATTAGAATAGTGTTAGGCAGGAGTGATTCTACAAGAACCCAACAGCCCTTCTTAGGGCTACAATAACGTTTTATTTTCCTTTTTTTTGGTTTGCTTGTGGCTGGGCTTGCTGCCACTAGTAGTGCAGCTAGTACCATATTGTGAGGAATTTGCTGGGAGACTTGCGACCGTTGTGTTTAGCTCTTAGTGACACACATATCCACCTCAAACACCGAAGTGGGACAATTTATTAGGGGTTTGATTTGAATTAGGCAGAGTCTGCTGATTTATTTTACGTTTATTTCTTTTTAGAACTCAAAGTTATCAGGCACAGCACAAAATCCAGTTGTGTGCTGTCAGTGTAGGTTAGAAACTAGCCATAGCAATAGGATAGCATCGTTTTGTTTAAAAAAAAAAAATTTAAGTTTACACTTTAATTTGGAAAATGTTTAACCCCAGGGCTAGGGGTAGAGGACGAGGGCGTGGGCGTCCAACTACTGCAGGGGTCAGAGACCGTGGTCCTGGGCTGGTCCTCACCTGCTGATGAGGGAGCAGGGGAACGCCGCAGAGCTACACTCCCTACGTTCATCATGTCTCAAGTTACTGGGACTCGTGGTAGAGCACTGTTGAGGCCAGAACAGTGCGAAGAGGTGATGTCGTGGATTGCGGACAATGCTTCTAGCCATTTGTCCACCAGTCAGTCTTCCACGCAGTCCACCCATGTCACCGAAATCAGCACTCCTCCAGCTCCTCCACCTCAGCCTCCTTCCCCCCAGTCTGCCCCCTCCCAGGAAAATTTGGCATTGGAACCGGCGTACTCTGAGGAACTGTTTTCTGGACCCTTCCCAGAGTCACAAACCACTTGTCCGGTTGCTGCTGAGCTATTTTCCGATGCCCAGGTTTTCCACCGGTCGCAGTCTGTGGGTGATGATGACATTATTGACGTAGTGGAAGAAGTGTGTAAAGAGGTGTCGGACGATGAGGAGACACGGTTGTTAGACAGTGGTGAAGTTGTTGTCAGGGCAGGAAGTCCGAGGGGGCAGCAAACTGAGGGATCGGAGGATGATGAGGTGACAGACCCAAGCTGGGTTGATAGGCCGGGTGAACACAGTGCTTCTGAAACGGAGGCGAGTCCTATAGCAGAACAGGTTGGAAGAGGCAGTGGTGGGGCCAGATGTAGAGGCAGGGCCAGAGCTGGTGCATCAGCGCCAAATGTTTCCCGTAGTCAAGCTCCCGTGGAGAGGGCTAGATTTTCAGAAGTCTGGAGGTTCTTTAAAGAAACACCGGATGACCGACGAACTGTGGTGTGCAACCTGTGCCAAACCAGGATCAGCAGGGGTTCCACCACTACTAGCTTAACTACCACCAGTATGCGCAGGCATATGAATGCTAAACACCCCACTCAATGGCACCAAGCCCGTTCACCTCCGGCCGGGCACACCACTGCTCCTTCCCCTGTGTCATCTACTAGTCAGCCCCCTGCCCACGACCCCGGCCCAAACAACTCCCGTGCGAAAACCCCATATTCGCCTCCACGATCCTCCACAGCATCCACCAGCGTTCAGCTCTCCATACCCCAGACGCTGGAGCGCAAAAGGAAGTAAAGTGCAACCCACCCACACGCCCAAGCCCTCAACGTCCACATCTCCAAACTGCTTAGCCTGGAGAAGCTGCCCTATAGGCTGGTAGAGACCGAGGCCTTTTGAAACCTCATGGCGGCGGCCGCCCCTCGGTATTCGGTCCCCAGCCGCCACTACTTTTCCCGATGTGCTGTCCCAGCCCTGCACAAGCACGTGTCAGACAACATCATCCGTGCCCTGACCAACGCCGTTTCTGACAAGGTCCACCTGACCACAGACATGTGGACGAGTGCTGCCGGGCAGGGCCACTACATTTTGCTGACGGCACATTGGGTTAACTTGGTGGAGGCTGGGACCGAGTCTGACCCTGGGGCTGGTCATATACTGCCGACGCTGAGGATTGCGGGGCCTACCTCTGTCCAGGTCTCAAAGGTCTACTATGCCTCCTCCCACCCCTCCTCCACCTCCTCCTCCGAATTACCATCCGTGGGCATGGCGCCATCAGTCGGTAGCTCTAGGCACAGCAGCAGTGCCGTCGCTAAGCGACAGCAGGCGGTGCTCAAACTGCTGAGCCTAGGTGATAAAAGGCACACCGCCCAAGAGCTATTACAGGGCATCACGGCGCAGACAGCTCTGTGGCTGGCACCGCTGAACCTGAAGCCAGACATGGTTGTGTGTGACAACGGCCGTAACCCGGTGGCGGCTCTGCAACTTGGCAGACTGACACATGTGCCATGCCTGGCCCATGTGTTAAATCTCATAGTTCAGCATTTCCTCAAGACATACCCCAATCTGTCTGATTTGCTCAAGAAGGTGCGCCGCATCTGTGCGCATTTCAGGAAGTCCAGCACAGATGCTGCCACTCTAAGGGCAGCGCAGCGCCGCCTCCAACTGCCCGCTCGCCGACTGTTGTGCGACGTGCCCACGAGGTGGAATTCAACATTAACTATGTTATCCAGAGTTTACCAGCAGTGCAGAGCGATTGTAGACTGCCAGATGTCAACTTCCACCAGAACTGGTAGTCAGGTCAGTCAGCTTCCTCAAGTCTACAATGAGGAGTGGACGTGGATGTCTGATATCTGTCAGGTGCTGAGTAACTTTGAGGAGTCAACACAGATGGTCAGTGGCGATGCCGCCATCATCAGCCTCACCATCCCGCTGCTTGGCCTGTTGAAAAACTCTCTGGTCAGCATGAAGTCGGAAGCTTTGCGCTCGTCACAAGAGACGGGGTAAGAAGATTCCCTTGTTGATAGCCAAAGCACCCTCAGGTCTGTTTCTCAGCGCATATCGGAGGAGGTGGAGGAGGATGAGGAGGAAGAGGAGGAGAATGTTGGCGAGACAGAAGAGGGGACCATTGTTCAGTCCTTCACTGTTCAGCGTGTATGGGCAGAAGAAGAGGAGTTGGAGGAGGAGGAAATGGGCAGTCAGGCCAGTGAGGGGAGTGAATTCTTGCGCGTTGGTACTCTGGCGCATATGGCAGATTTCATGCTAGGCTGCCTATCCCGTGACCCTCGCGTTCAAAGAATTTATTCCAGCACCGATTACTGGGTATTCACTCTCCTGAACCCACGGTACAAGCAAAATCTTTCCACTCTCATCCCTGGAGAGGAAAGGAGTGTGAGAATGCATGAATACCAGCAGGCCCTGGTGCACAAGCTGAAACAGTATTTCCCTTCTGACAGCGCTAGCGGCAGAGGGCGTACTTCTGCGGGACAAGTAGCGAGGGAGAGTAGGCGAGCAGGCAGCTTGTCCAGCACTGGCAGGGGTACGCTTTACAAGGCCTTTGCCAGTTTTATGTCACCCCAGCAAGACACTGTCACCTGTCCCCAGTCTCGGCAGAGTAGGGCTGATCTTTACAGAAAGATGGTGAGGGAGTACGTAGCTGACCATACCATCGTCCTAAATGATCACACAGCTCCCTACAACTACTGGGTTTCAAAGCTGGACATGTGGCACGAACTGGCGCTGTACGCCTTGGAGGTTCTTGCCTGCACTTCCGCTAGCGTGTTGTCCGAGCGGGTTTTCAGTGCAGCTGGTGGCATCATCACCGATAAGCGTACACGCCTGTCGACTGACAGCGCTGACAGGCTGACGCTTATCAAGATGAATAAAGCCTGGATTTCTCAGAATTTCCATTCTCCACCAGGTGAAAGAAGCTCAACCTGAATAATGTATGCACTCCTCCTCCTCATTGTCCTCCTTCTCCTCCTCTTTGTACACTAAAGCAGAGGAAACTGGCTATTTTTTTCCAGGGCCAACTGGCTCTAGCTATAGTACTCTATGTATTTAATTTTTCTGGAGGGCCACCTACCCGGTCCTCTGTTTTAAACAATTTTTGGGAGTGCCACATACAGGCACTCAATCTATTTAATTTTTCTGGAGGACCACCTACCTGCTCCTCTGGTTTGAAAACTTTTTTGGACTGCCACATACAGGCACTCAATTTATTTAATTTTTCTGGAGGACCACCTACCTGCTCCTCTGGTTTGAAAACTTTTTTGGACTGCCACATACAGGCACTCAATCTATTTAATTTTTCTGGAGGACCACCTACCTGCTCCTCTGGTTTGAAAACTTTTTTGGACTGCCACATACAGGCACTATCCAAATTAAATTGTCTCCATAGCAGCCTCCACACGTCGTCTTTTTAGCTGCCTCCACACGTTGTCTCCATTGCTACCTCCACACGTCATCGCCATAGCTGCCTCCAAAAGTCGTCCATATAGCTGCCTCCATACATGGTCCCCTTATCAAACGAGCTGTGTCAGGCAGAATTTTGGGTTGTTTTCATGGCTTCCACATCAAACTTGTTAACTTTGTCGCCACCCTGCTGTGTAATCCACAAAATATACTGGCAAACTTTTATCATTTACCGATATTATTTCAGCGCTTCTTGCGCATCTGTTTACATTCCCCTCACCCGCCATAACCCAAACTTATAAGAACACTACTACACTTGATCTTATACAAAAGGTTCTTAGAGGTGCTGTTTGGGGAGTAGCCGAGAGACAGGGGCTTGGATTGGCGAAAGCTCGCCTGGCAGCAGAGCGCCAGCTCCATCCCAAGATACAACTAACATAGTTTTAACTGCAGCACCTTTAATCTACTACTAGTTCACTGCCTCCATACATGGTCCCCTTATCAAACGAGCTGTGTCAGGCAGAATTTTCAGGTGTTTCACCAGATACATAGTGGAACTCGGCCCATCTGTCACCATGCTGGAGACCTGAAGTTGCAATCATAGCAGCGCAATATGGATGCCCCATACTGTCGCTCTTAATCATGGAACCATTTCCGAAAAAACAATTAAAAATAGAACCACTATGCTATTCCATTATTCCTAGGTGAAATATTCAAACGACCCGGCCTGCTTTGAAAATTAAATTTTTTTCAAAGTAAATGCTCCTGGCCCCCAGGCCCATTTTGGGTGGGGAGGAGCCGAGAGACAGGGGCTTGGACAGGTGAAAGTTCGCCTGGCAGCGGACCGCCAGCTCCATCCCAAGATTAGGCAGCCTCAGAGGCATCCATGCATGCTGCCCCTGCTGTTTCCTGTCCATTTCGCCTCCACGATCCTCCACAGCGTCCACCAATGTCTCCATGCGCTACTTTCAACTGTCTATACCCCAGACGCTGGAGCACGAGAGGATATGCAGCACATCATCCCCTTATCAGTCGAGCTGTGTCAGGCAGAATTTTCAGGTGTTTCATCAGATACATAGTGGAACTCGGCCCATCTGTCACCATGCTGGAGACCTGAAGTTGCAATCATAGCAGCGCAATATGGATGCCCCATACTGTCGCTCTTAATCATGGAACCATTTCCGAAAAACAATTAAAAATAGAACCACTATGCTATTCCATTATTCCTAGGTGAAATATTTAAACGACCCCGCCTGCTTTGAAAATTATAATTTTTTCAAAGTAAACGCTTCTGGCCCCCAGGCCCATTTTGGGTGGGGAGGAGCTGAGAGACAGGGGCTTGGACAGGCGAAAGCTCGCCTGGCAGCGGACCGCCAGCTCCATCCCAAGATTAGGCAGCCTCAGAGGCATCCATGCATGCTGCTTCTGCTGTTTCCTGTCCATTTCGCCTCCACGATCCTCCACAGCGTCCACCAATGTCTCCATGTGCAACTTTCAACTGTCTATACCCCAGACGCTGGAGCACGAGAGGATATGCAGCACATCATCCCCTTATCAAACGAGCTGTGTCAGGCAGAATTTTCAGGTGTTTCACCAGATACATAGTGGAACTCGGCCCATCTGTCGCCGCCATGCGGGAGACCTGAAGTTTCAATCATAGCAGCGCAATATGGATGCCTCAGTAGTCACTCTTAATCCTTGAAGTCGTCTCCATGGCTGCCTCCACATGTCGTCCCCTTATCAAAAAAGCTGTGTCAGGCTCATTTTTCTGGTGTTTCACCAGATACGTTATGGAACTTGGTCACTATGTCGCCACCATTTCAGCGCTTCTTGCTCAGCTCCTTTGGTTCCTCTCTGCCACCCATTGGTTTGAAGCCTGAGTCCATTTAGGGTATGTCGCCATGCCACTCTCTAGCCTGCCGCTGCTGCCGCTGCCTCTGCATGCCGTCCCCTATAGTGTCAGGGTCAATTATTGCATGTTTTAGATGCTATCTAGCCTCATTCGGTCACTCTGTCATGGCCATGCTGTTGCCCATAATTTTGGCATAATGGTGCGATTAAGCAGCCTCAGAGGCATCCATGCATGCTGCCCCTGCTGTTTGCTGTCCATTTCCATGGTGTTTCCATCATTTTCTGAGGTTTCCAGGTGTTTGGCCAAGCTTCCCTGTGCAGAGCCTTGGTCCCCTTGAAAAATGCTCGAGTCTCCCATTGACTTCAATGGGGTTCGTTATTCGAGACGAGCACTTGAGCATCGGGAAAAGTTTGTCTCGAATAACGAGCACCCGAGCATTTTAGTGCTCGCTCATCTCTAACGGTAAACCGTTGGGCAGCCCCCATAGGAGATAACTATAAGGCAACATCACAAACATCCCTGAGGTAGGCCCCCACCAGAGGTGCAGTGAAGGTACAAACACAGTACACCAGGGTTTACCTTAGAGGGCGCTGTCTTGCTTTTATTCCCGACCTAAGAGGAGCAGACAGAGTCAGATAAAGCTGGGGTTGTCCTCAAAAGTCATCTCAATGGGGGTCATTTACTAAGGGCCCGATTCGCGTTTTCCCGACGTGTTACCCGAATATTTCCGATTTGCGCCGGTTGTACCTGAATTGCCCCGGGATTTTGGCGCACGCGATCGGATTGTGGCACATCGGCGCCGGCATGCGCGTGACGGAAATCGGGGGGTGTGGCCGAATGAAAACCCGACGTATTCGGAAAAACCGCCGCATTTAAAAACCGAAAAAGTGTCGCTTGGGAAGCGCTTACCTTCACCTGGTCCAGCTCGGTGCATTCCGGCGCGTTCAGATGATTTTCAGCGCAGCAGCGCCACCTGGTGGACGGCGGAGGAACTACCTTCATAAATCCCGCCCAGACCCGAATCCTGTGCAGAGAACGCGCCGCTGGATCGCGAACGGACCGGGTAAGTAAATCTGCCCCAATGTGTTTAGGAGGAGATTCAGAAGTGTAAATGTAAGTGAAGCCAGCATCAGCGACACTCAGATCAGATAGCAGCAGGAGAGACACACGGAAATAGCAGCTTAGGGATCTACTGTATGATGATCAGATATCTTCATGTTGTGGTAGGAGACTTTTATCAACAGCTTTATGCAGGGATTGTCTAAGTTCCTGTTAGGTACGGTCAAGTATGGCTTGTTTGTCCAGAAGGCCACCAAAGCAACAATAGGGCTTTAGGATCCAGCCCCGTATTCCTATGGACCGTTCCTCCATTCCTCCATTTTTTTTTTTTAAATGCGGTGGTTTTTCCGAATCCGTCGGGTTTTCGTTCGGCCACGCCCCCTGATTTCCGTCGTGTGCATGTCAGCGCTGATGCACCACAATCCGATCGCGTGCGCCAAAATCCCGGGGCAATACAGGGAAAATCGTCGCAAATCGGAAATATTCGGGTAACACGTCGGGAAACCGCGAATCGGGCCCTTAGTAAATGACCCCCATTAATCTCTCTCCAACAACTGCTATGGCTACAGGAGTCACATGATCGCCAACACTTCCTAACAAAAAGTTTTGCAGGGACGGCCTGAAGAAACCAGGTTATATTTAACTTTCCTATACTTCAGCCTCCCTAGGGATTTCAAGGCTATCAAGTATTTTCATGTTCAATTATGTAACTATACAAGAAAAATATGAAAACTTTATCATTACATTTTTTATTGTTTTTTTTTTTCTATATTTCCATAGGTACTCGAGCAAGAAATACAGAGGTGAGTAGAGCAGAAACATTTGTATATGACAAAATGAAATTTCTTGCATTCATTAAAATCAACATATCTCCAGTGACTAAACCCATTGTGGAAAAACAAAAAAGTGCCCAAAGGAAGGCATCAAGATACTGACATATTTAATACTCACCCTAAATGTTTCATTTATGCATATACAGGCGGTCCCCTACTTAAAGACACCCGACTTACAGACAACCCGTAGTTGCAGACAGACCCCTCTGACCTCTGGTGATGCTTTCTGTATGCTTTACTATAGTCCCAGGATACAATGATCAGCTGTAAGGTGTCTGTAATGAAGCTTTATTGATAATCCTTGGTCCCATTACAGCAAAAAATGTTTAAACTCCAATTGTCACTGGGGCCAAAATTTTTTTTTGTCTGGATCTACAATTATAAACTATACAGTTTCGACTTACATACAAATTCAACTTAAGAACAAACCTCCGGACCCTATCTTGTATGTAACCCGGGGACTGCCTGTATTAGGAACTTACGTGTCTAGAAACTGTAATCCCCTGCAGGGTGGTCAGTCCGTGACATTGCACTTTTAACATTCATAAATCACAGACTTAGGATATTACAACAAATGGGTTTTAGCCCTAAGACAAGTCATCCTATGAGGAGATCTTTAAAAATAAAAAGCACTCAAAGGGATTTGCAGTTTCACAAAACGACCACTAAGAGGACAAGGCTACATATCGACCACTGGATCGGTAACATCGCTAGTATCATCACCCATCCCTTTCCTCCGACCATTTTTGGCCACAGTGGTCGTGTCTCCACCAACCAAACATAAAAGAAAAAAAGACAAGCCTAAGATAAATGACCCCTTTGTTTTTCTTAACGACTGTTTGGGGGAGGTCATTGGCTACTCCAGCTCCTTCCTTATCATGGCCATTGCTGCGATAGAAAAGGGGGTCTGGCTTAGCTAATAGACTTGACCTCTCCCAACAGACAAGGAGGAGGAGAAAGCCCTTAGTTGGAATCGGTTACAAACTATAATTCGGTCATTAGGTCTGTATTCAGAAGTAGAGGATATTGGCGTGGTGAAAGAATTCCCATTACAGAGGAAGTTTGTAGGTCACATCCTCATCAACAAGACAAGGATGAGCCTTCAGCTTGCAAGAGGTTTGTTTTTGACACTGCCAAGATTAAAATATATTATAAAAATTATTCAAACTGCTAAAATACTGTCAGGTCCGCAGGGGAGAATGCTGGGACTTCTGGTTCCTCTGGTGGTGCTAGCAGCGTTCTCCGACCTCCGGAGCGTATTCTTGCAAACTCCACCTCTTGTCCAGAACACAACCCTTAAACAGCGCAAGGTCTTAGTAGGCACTGTCCGGCACTGTCCGGTAGCGGACCAGCGGTCTCTGGCGTGCACCCCGGGCAGTGACTGCTAAGACCTTGCGCTGTTTAAGGGTTGTGTTCTGGACTGCTGGGACTTTTGGTACCTCTGCATGGTGCCTGCGATTGTGCTTGGTTATTCTGCACCATGAGGGGTTAATTCTCAGTAGTTGTCCAGCTCCTATCAGGTTCTGGAGGTGGGGTTCTGGCTGCATAAATTGCAGCTTCACTAGTCACCTGTGCCAGTGTGACCTTTATTCACTTGCTCCTTGCTTCTGGTTTGACTTGCTCTGTGTCTGAATTGTTGTGACCTCGGCTAGTTTTTGACATTGACTCTTTGCTTACTGATTTTGCTCTTGACGTACCCTCTCGTTGTGACTCCGGCTAGTTTACTACTCTTTTATGTTTTATGTTTGTCAGTCTGTTTGTGTTGTTCCCTTCCTGCACTTATCTAGTGTATTCCGAGTCTTCAAGTAGTCGCCCCACGGTTTAGCGTGGGGGGGGCTATAGGAAGGGACAGAGGTTGGGGCAAGCTCAGGGCACACTATCCCCTGTCTTCTGTGTTACCCAACCCTAATAAATACCCATAAGTTTCATGACAAAGGTCATAGATTTTACTTGTAACTAAAGAGGCTTAGAGTCACAGCCCAAATTCTCTAACTTGGTTACAACTATAGTTGTGCCCCTGATTAAAGAGGTTTCATAGGGGATTCCAGGAATTCCAGTGGATTGGTACAGGATTTGGAAATATAATATATCATAAAGTTACAAAATGTAAAAGTAGCTACACTTGGAAATGTTTGGTTTTCTATAGTCTCTAGTCTAGTGTCCCTTGGGAATTCCAGTCTAAGGTTCCTTAAACACGGATTTATGCTCACCAAGGCCACGCACCATAGAGAGGAGTGGTGAGTGCTGCTCAGCCCTACCCCCATCATAGAGAAGCGCAGAGCCGGCGCTGTATGTCCTGTATAGGACATGTCCTATATTTTTCCATGCTTGGTCACGGTACGGTGAGACAACGAGTGCTCACCGCACCATGACCGGGTACCAAAGCCGTCAATATGGATGTGCATGAAGCCTTAGATCCAGTGGTAAAAAAAAAAGCCAAGTCCAATGAAGAAATACGGTAGACACCATCATAATGGGACAGTCAGGGACCATTGGAGTCTTTCATGTGATAGATATGGCACTTCCACAATGTCATGGTTTGTGTTTTACAGGAAGAAACAACAATCACTTATTCTTTCTTGAGGTTTTCCAAAACGACAAAAAATGGTGAATGGAAAAAACATCTTCAATCAAGTTTCACATCCGATTCTGTCAAATGAGGACATTTCTTAATTACTGAAGTAAATTACAATTGTTTTTGTAATTGTTTCTCATTGACTGAAATTCAACATTATTCTTTTTGGGGTCATTACACATGGTCCAAGTATGTGCAGAAAGATTTACTGACCTGAACTTGTCACACTTTGTTGCCTGTTGCTTCAGTTAAACTTTATAGATTAAGGCCGGTAATTTCAGCACACAATTAAAGGGGTTGGTCACTTTACATCATGTTTTTTGTAATTTGTGTAAGTGGGGGGGGGGCAGGATATTAGGCAACTTACTAATATACATCTATTAATAGTTGTGCTCCGCTTTCTTGATATGTAAGGTGAAGCCTCCTGTCCTGTACTTTATCCGACAGACATTCCTGTCCATAATATGGCTGCCGATGGAGGGTCATGTGATTTCTATCTGTCCATGAGCAATTGCCATACCAGGACCTGAATATAAAATGTGTACAAGCCGCTGAAGAACGTCCAGCACATGTCCTCATTTCATGTTTGTGTGCAGGGGCCCTTAGAATGAGTGTGTAAGCCCAAACCCGTACATGTTCAACGGCCTTTGGGCTCCACTTCTGATGTCTCATGTTATGAACCTCAGTTTTGTTGAGTTATTCGTCGTGAATCATGGACCATTCAGAATCCTATGACCCGGGTCAACAACACTGCTGGCAACATAGCAATCTATTGTGTAAGGAGTTCCTGGACTAAACATTGCAGCCAACATTCCCTACATCATAGAGTCCCGTCCCCATCTGTTATTAGTCCAGGATACAGGACACTGAATGGTCCATCGCTCACGAACTGACACCAGTAATGTGAAACCTTCTTTATTGTAACATTAGTTTTTCCCTCCTTTCTTTTTTTTTTTTTTTTCCAACTTACTTTTTATTATTTTTTAACCAAGAATGATAAAAACAGACATGTACATTATAGGGGGAACAAAGACATATCTAGTGTTATACAGCAAATAATCACATCCGGGTCGCACAGGACCCAACTAGACGTATTAAGCTAAAGGACCTTAGGTCAGATACATCTGTTCTGAAAAAAGCAGAAAAAAGAAGGGGGGCCTTGCCACCCTTCAGAGATCGTGATCAATGACAGGACAGCAAGAGTCCACCACATACAGTAGTGCCTGTTAATCAAATTTACATCAAATATTACAAACATAAACAGCACAGAAATGGACACGGACCTCAGAAAAGAAGATTTAAAAAGAAAAAAAAACAACATTTCCGTGGGTCCAACTATACAAAAAATTCAACCTAACACGTCCATGAGCCTCTAAGCGGTTAAGGATATAGTTTAATAGGGAAAGTTGTCCTCAATCGCATCCCAAGGGGACCAGACTTTAAGAAAGTGATCCGACCTTTCCTGTAAGGTCGCAGTCATGGATTCCAGTGTCCGCATATGGCGTATGCGGGCACATAGATCCAGTTGTGAAGGGGGAGCGGCTCGCTTCCAGTGAGCGGAGATCAGGGTCTTCGCGGCACAAAGTATATGGAGAAACAGTTTAGAGTGATGTTTACCCAGATTGTTAGGGGGGAGGCCTAAAAGGAAAGCGACAGGGTCTTTCTCAAGTGTGGTTCCTAGAGTCTTTTCCAACACATTTTGGACCTTACTCCAAAATTGTTGTATGTGCGGGCAGTCCCAGAAAATATGAAACACGGAAGCTCCATGTGCATTACACCTCCAGCAAACGTCTGGTATTTGTGGATTAAGTTTATGAAGCAGTGCTGGGGTGTGGTACCACTGCATAAGGATTTTATACTGGTTCTCCTTGTATAATGCTGATAAGGAACCTTTAGGGGCCTTGTCCCATATAGCTTTCCAGATGGGTACCGGTAACCGTCTCCCCAGCCAGTCTTCCCACCTTTGCATATATGCATGTTGAATTGGTTCTAAGTACGTCTGGGTCAGTAGTAGGGCGTAAAGGTCTGAAATCAAACCCTTAGATGAGGAACTCCTAAGACAAATCCTCTCAAAGTCCGTGAGGGGTGGTACTGTAGTAGAGCCTAGTGTCTGGGAGCAGAAGCGGTAAATTAGAGGGTAGGAGTCTGAAACCTGGCTAAACTGGTCAGACGCCGCGCAGAGATCTGAAAGGGTAAGTAACCGTTTTGACGTCGGATGGGCAACATCTTTAATGCGAAAGGCCTGTATGGGTTTCCAGAATTCCACAAACTCAGACTCCAGACCCTGAGGTAGGTTCGGCGTATAGAGGAAGGGGGTCAAAGGCGACTTCAACGTAGCCAAGGAGTATTTAATGCGGCAACTACGCCATATTTCTCTAGTGAAGGACATTGGGGCCAGCAAAGATTTAGGCGGAATCTCTATAGGTGGTCCCCAAATTAAGGCACTAGGATGCGTTGGGGCTATCCAAAGCTTCTCTACCTCTGTCCACCTATTAAAGGCAGGTAGGGAAGTCCAAGAGGTAATATGGCGTAGGTGGGTTGCATAGTAGTACAAGGTTATGTCCGGTAGACCTAGTCCACCTCTAGACTTTGGCGCTACCAGCACTGTTTTAGGAATTCTATGCCTCTTAGAGTTCCACAAGAAGTCCAAAAACAGCGATTGGATTGTGCGCAGGGCAACTACTGGGACTCGAACCGGAAGGGTCTCAAATAGATAGAGAAACCTGGGCAGGACAGACATCTTAATCGCCGCTATTTTGCCTAGCAAGGATAAGTATAGGGGGCGCCAACTCTGGAGTTGTTTCCTAACATCCTGGATTAAAGGGGGAAAATTTTCTTTATATAGGGAGGATACTAATGGCGTAAGTCTTGTCCCTAAATATTTGAGGGACGAGCTACACCAGGAGTAGTGGAAATTATCCTGTAGGGTCCGCAGTAATGAGGCAGACAAGTTCAGAGGCAGAGCTTCGGACTTCGTATGGTTTATCTTATATCCTGACATCACACTATATTCTGTAATAATCGAGTGCAAATTTGGTAGTGATATCAGGGGATCTGTGATGGTAAGTAAAACGTCGTCCGCAAACAGGGCAATCTTAAACTGTTTATCACGCACTTGAATACCCTTAATGTCAGGGCAGTTACGAATAAGAGCTGCTAAGGGCTCAATACTCAGGACATATAACAAGGGGGATAAGGGGCAGCCCTGGCGTGTCCCGTTTCGAATAGGTAGGGAAGGAGAGTGGGCATGGGTAAGCCTAACTTGCGCCGTGGGGGAGGCATACAAACCATGTAGCGCCTTTATGAATGGTCCTCTGAAACCGAAACGAGCAAGGGTTTTGAACATGAACTGCCAGTTTAACCGATCAAAGGCTTTTTCTGCGTCAAGGCTAAGGAGCAGGGCCTCTGATTTTGATTTTTGGACCACATCTATTAAATCGATGGTTCGGCGCGTGTTGTCCCCTGCTTGCCTAAATTTAACGAATCCGACTTGGTCTTTATGCACCAAATTCGGGAGCCAATCGCCTAGTCTGTTAGCCAGTAGTTTGGTGAAAATTTTAAGGTCGGCATTGAGCAAACTAATGGGCTAGAGCATTCGGATGGGTCCTTTCCTTGCTTGGGGATTACCGTGATATGCGAAGCAAGCATCGTCTGAGGAACCGGCTCGCCCTGGAGAAATCCATTAAAGAGTTCAACCATATTAGGGAGCAAGAGAGGGAGGAACGTTTTATAATATAGGTACGTAAACCCGTCTGGGCCAGGGGCCTTACCTCCGGGCAAATTCTTTATTGTATCCTCTATTTCCTCTGCCGTGATGGCTTGATTCAGGTGAGTCAATGCCTCAGACGACAACTGGGGAAGAGAGCATTGAGACAGGTAATGGTCTAGTGCCGCGTTTTGCTCTAAAGAAGAAGACGGTGAAGGGGAGTCTAGAGAGTAAAGAGCGGAATAATAGGTGTGGAATAATTCAGCTATTTTGGAGGGATGATAGTGCATAATACCCTTATTGTCTCTTATGGCAAAGGGGGCCTGGGAAGATGATTTATGTCTAAGCTGCCTGGCCAGAAATGTGTGAGCCTTATTACCGAATTCGTAGAATTTCCGTTTAGAGTATTTAATCATGCGCTCCACATCTAAAAGGTCTAACTCCCTTAGTTTAGAACGTAGAACCTGGATTCGTCTTAGTAAGGAAGGTGTGGGGGAGGTGGCTAGATCTCTTTCGGCTTGCCTAAGATTCTGTTTATATTTAGAGTAGTTAAGTAATCTATCTCTTTTTATCTTGGTGGCTATAGATATGGCCTCACCTCTAAAAACTGTTTTATGGGCTTCCCATAGAATTGGGACGGATGGTGCCGTCGGGGTGTTTTCCTTAAAATAATTAATCAAAACCGTCCTCAGGGATTCTCTTGAGAGTGGGGAGGAAAGGAGGGTTTCATTAAGACGCCAGTGGGGAGATTTAAGTGAGGTATCTTCCAACCTCAAGTCTATGGAGATCGGTGCATGGTCTGACCATGTAATTTGGCCAATTTCAGCATCCCCTAGGGCTCGTAGTGTCGGGTAGTTGCCAAAAAAATAGTCTATTCGCGTGTGAGTCCTGTGCGGGGGGGAATAAAATGTAAAGCTCCTGGCCGTCGGGTTGTTCACTCTCCATAGGTCGTCCCTCCTTTCTTTTTAAGCTCTTGCTATAGTTGATCTACATCTTTCATATTTGTTGTTATATTTCTCATTGTTCATATTTCGCCTTAGAAGGAGGGAGGGGTATCCAGTTAATAGAAGGGTTTTTATGAAGTATTCCTAAAATGAAGTGAAAACCTTCCTCAAGCACACATAATTAACACAAAAAAGTGGAAATTTACCTTTTGCAGTACACACTGTATTTCTTACAATGTCTGTTTACATGCCGAGACAACAATTCCAATGAAGCCTTGCATAGCAGATTGTGTGTAGTTAGCTCCTCCTTCCTCACAACCATTGCACTGCAGCCCAGTCAATAAAAGAAAAAAAATCCTCCCCACAACCTATTCCTCACTTGTGTTCTTGACCAAAGATAGAGAACATTGCTTGTGATGGTATGTGTGACAGATGGGTGCATGCAATTTGTTTAGCTCTTGGACAGAAAGGCATTAGTCTCTTCAGTAGTGCCCACATAAAGTCATGGTAGCAAATGAAGCAACTAGCAAGGATCGCACATGGGTGCTGCAATAACAGACAATGGATGCCCCAATAACACTGGTTGATCCATGTGCAGGCCTTGACTAAAATATAACCTAAATTTAATGAAGGGACCAGGATCAGGAACATAAGCAGGGCAGTGAGCCCTAATCTCAAACCCCCAAAAGGCCCTACCAACTTGCCTCTTTTACACTAAATGGTACAGAACAGCTAGAAGGGGGTCCCTCACTACGAAAAAGCGCAAATGCGTAACAGGACAAACAACACAAACTGAAAAAAATAGTCTACAGCCCGGGTCACAACAGAAATAGCAACAAAGTACAAATCACGTAAATAGAAGGGTAGTCTAGAACATGAGCCACGATCAAAATACGAGGAATGCAGAAAACAGAGTATCTTTCTTTACCCCTATGTGCAATTGGACATTCTATTATGTCCAGCTTCTGGCACTGGCTCCCAAATGGAGCAGGCACCAGAAGCAGCGGTTGTCAGGTGATCAGAGCGAACAGAGCATCGCTGGTTTAATTTCAAGTTTGTATAAAGAAAAAAAAGTTTAAAAAAAAGTTCCGAAAAAAAAGTTCCATAAAAAGCAGTGATATATCGGACGCAGAGCTGATGCCGGCTCAGCTCGAGATCTAAGCTGACCCGGCATTGGGATACACGGGGTGCCGGCTGTAACTAATAACCGACATCCAAGTGTAACACCCGCGGTCAGAGTGAGCTCTGATCACGGGTGTTTAACCCGTTAGATGCCGCTGTCAGCGCGACCGCAGCATTTAAACTGCCTTCTGGGGGGTCTCTGGCTGGTCCCGCGAGTGCCTTCTTTGGGGGCACCGGTCGTTCCCCTGGCAGCCCTGAAGTATGATCAACCATAACCACCGGTAGATTTTAAAAAGATCATTACTGAACCCGCTTGATGAACGCAGAAAAAAGACTTTGAAAACTCGGCAAAAATTATGGTATTTACCTATTTAAACCCACAAAAAATGCAATTAAAAGTGATCAAAAAACATATGCACTCCAGAATGATACTGTTGCAAAGTACAACATGTCCCACAAAAAACAAGCCATCAACCAGCTCTGTAGCCAAAAAAGTAACAATGTTATGCCACTCGGAAGACGGCAATAAAAAATGATAGATTTTTCTCCACATTAGGGTTTTATTTGGCAAATTTAGTAAAACAAAAGAAAAAATATTCATGTATGGTATCTCCGTAATCGTATTGACCCATAGAATAATGATAGCATGATTATTGGGCTATACGGTGAAAACGAAAAAAAAAAGTAAAAAATCCAGTACAGAATTGAAGCTTTTCTACTCCTGCCCTCAAAAAAAAAGTTCATAAGTGGAGATGAGCGAACATACTCGTCCAAGCTTGATGCTCGTTCGAGCAACTGCTCGTTGCTCGGATGAGTATTTCGCCAGCTCGAGAAAATGGCATCTCCCGCCGTTGTGATTTTTGGCGGTCAGAAACAGAGCCAATCGCAAGCCAGGAGACTCTGCACTCCACCCAGCATGACGTGGTACCCTTACACGTCGATAGCAGTGGTTGGCTGGCCTGATCAGGTGACCCTGGAATAGACTAGCCCCTGCCCGCGCTGCTCGGATCATTCTCTGTCTGGATGCCGCTAGGGAGAGAGCTGCTGCTGGTCAGGGAAAGCGTTAGGCTGTTCTATTAGAATAGTGTTAGGCAGGAGTAATTCTACAAGAACCCAACAGCCCTTCTTAGGGCTACAATAATTTTATTTTACTTTTTTTTGGTTTGCTTGTGGCTGGGCTTGCTGCCACTAGTAGTGCAGCTAGTACCATATTGTGAGGAATTTGCTGGGAGACTTGCGACCGTTGTGTTTAGTTCTTAGTGACACACATATCCACCTCAAACACCGAAGTGGGACAATTTATTAGGGGTTTGATTTGAATTAGGCAGAGTCTGCTGATTTATTTTTTTTTACGTTTATTTCTATTTATAACTCAAAGTAATCTGGCAAAGCAGTGTGCTTTCAGTGTAGGCTAGAAAATAGCCATAGGAGAACCCCAACGGCTTACTTCGGCCTACAATAGCGTTATTTTACTTTTTTTTGGTTTGCTTGTGGCTGGGCTTGCTGCCACTAGTAGTGCAGCTAGTACCATATTGTGAGGAATTTGCTGGGAGACTTGCGACCGTTGTGTTTAGCTCTTAGTGACACGCATATCCACTTCAAACACCTAAGTTTGACAATTTATTAGGGGTTTGATTAGAATTAGGCAGAGTCTGCTGATTTATTTTTTTTTACGTTTATTTCTTTTTATAACTCAAAGTCATCAGGCACAGCACAAAATCCAGTTGTGTGCTGTCAGTGTAGGTTAAAAAAAATAAAAAATTTAAAGTTTACACTTTAATTTTGAAAATGTTTAACTCGCGGGCTAGGGGTAGAGGACGAGGGCGTGGACGTGGGCGTCCAACTACTGCAGGGGTCAGAGGCCGTGGTCCTGGGTGGGGTGAGACCCCACCTGCTGATGAGGGAGCAGGGGAATGCCGCAGAGCTACACTCCCTAGGTTCATCATGTCTCAAGTTACTGGGACTCGTGGTAGAGCACTGTTGAGGCCAGAACAGTGCGAAGAGGTGATGTTGTGGATTGCGGACAATGCTTCTAGCCATTTGTCCACCAGTCAGTCTTCCACGCAGTCCACCCATGTCACCAAAATCAGCACTCCTCCAGCTCCTCCGCCTCAGCCTCCTTCCCCCCAGTCTGCCCCCTCACAGCAAAATTTTGCATTTGAACCGGCATACTCTGAGGAACTGTTTTCTGGACCCTTCCCACAATCACAAACCACTTGTCCGGTTGCTGCTGAGCTATTTTCCGATGCCCAGGTTTTCCACCGGTCGCAGTCTGTGGGTGATGATGACATTATTGATGTAGTGGAAGAAGTGTGTAAAGAGGTGTCGGACGATGAGGAGACACGGTTGTCAGACAGTGGTGAAGTTGTTGTCAGGGCAGGAAGTCCGAAGGGGGAGCAGACTGAGGAATCGGAGGATGATGAGGTGACAGACCCAAGCTGGGTTGATAGGCCGGGTGAACACAGTGCTTCTGAGACGGAGGCGAGTCCTATAGCAGAACAGGTTGGAAGAGGCAGTAGTGGGGCCAGACGGAGAGGCAGGGCCAGAGCTGGTGCATCAGCGCCAAATGTTTCACGTAGTCAAGCTCCCGTGGCGAGGGCTAGATTTTCAGAAGTCTGGAGGTTCTTTAAAGAAACACCGGATGACCGAAGGACTGTGGTGTGCAACCTTTGCCAAACCAGGATCAGCAGGGGTTCCACCACTACTAGCTTAACTACCACCAGTATGCGCAGGCATATGAATGCTAAACACCCCACTCAATGGCACCAAGCCCATTCACCTACGGCCGGGCACACCACTGCTCCTTCCCCTGTGTCATCTGCTAGTCAGCCCCCTGCCCAGGACCCTGGCCCAAACACCTCCCGTGCGAAAACCCCATCTTCGCCTCCACGATCCTTCACAGCATCCACCAGCATTCAGCTCTCCATACCCCAGACGCTGGAGCGCAAAAGGAAGTATAGTGCCACCCACCCACACACCCAAGCCCTCAATGTCCACATCTCCAAACTGCTTAGCCTGGAGATGCTGCCCTATAGGCTGGTAGAGACCGAGGCCTTTCGAAACCTCATGGCGGCGTCCGCCCCTCGGTATTCGGTCCCCAGCCGCCACTACTATTCCCGATGTGCCGTCCCAGCCCTGCACAAGCACGTGTCAGACAACATCATCCGTGCCCTGACCAACGCCGTTTCTGACAAGGTCCACCTGACCATGGACACGTGGACGAGTGCTGCCGGGCAGGGCCACTATATATTGCTGACGGCACATTGGGTTAACTTGGTGGAGGCTGGGACCGAGTCTGACACTGGGGCTGCTCATATACTGCCAACGCCGAGGATTGCGGGGCCTTCCTCGGTCCAGGTCTCAAAGGCCTACTATGCCTCCTCCTCCTCCCACCCCTCCTCCACCTCCTCCTCCGAATTACCATCCGTGGGCATGGTGCAATCAGTCGGTAGCTCTAGGCACAGCAGCAGTGCCATCGCTAAGCGACAGCAGGCGGTGCTCAAACTGCTGAGCCTAGGTGATAAAAGCCAAACCGCCCAAGAGCTATTACAGGGCATCACGGCGCAGACTGATCTGTGGCTGGCACCGCTGAACCTGAAGCCAGGCATGGTTGTGTGTGACAACAGCCGTAACCTGGTGGCGGCTCTGCATCTTGGCAGACTGACACATGTGCCATGCCTGGCCCATGTGTTAAATCTCATAGTTCAGCGTTTCCTCAAGACATACCCCAATCTGTCTGATTTGCTCACGAAGGTGCGCCGCATCTGTGCGCATTTCAGGAAGTCCAGCACAGATGCTGCCACTCTCAGGGCAGCGCAGCGCTGCCTCCAACTGCCCGCTCACCGACTGTTGTGCGACGTGCCCATGAGGTGGAATTCAACATTAACAATGTTATCCAGAGTTTACCAGCAGCGCAGAGCGATTGTAGACTGCCAGACGTCAACTTCCACCAGAACTGGTAGTCAGGTCAGTCAGCTTCCTCAAGTCTACAATGAGGAGTGGACGTGGATGTCTGATATGCTGAGGTCAGGTGCTGAGTAACTTTGAGGAGCCAACACAGATGGTCAGTGGCGATGCCGCCATCATCAACCTCACCATCCCGCTGCTTGGCCTGTTGAAAAACTCTCTGGTCAGCATGAAGTTGGAAGATTTGCGCTCGTCACAAGATACGGGGGAAGAAGATTCCCTTGTTGATAGCCAAAGCACCCTCAGGTCTGTTTCTCAGCGCATATCGGAGGAGGTGGAGAAGGATGAGGAGGAAAAGGAGGAGAATGTTGGCAAGACAGAAGAGGGGACCATTGTTCAATCCTTCACTGTTCAGCGTGTACGGGCAGAAGAAGAGGAGTTGGAGTAGGAGGAAATGGACAGTCAGGCCAGTGAGGGGAGTGAATTCTTGCGCGTATGGCAGATTTCATGCTAGGCTGCCTATCCCGTGACCCTCGTGTTCAAAGAATTTATTCCAGCACCGATTACTGGGTATTCAATCTTCTGGACCCACGTACAAGCAAAATCTTTCCACTCCTGGAGAGGAAAAGAGTGTGAGAATGCATGAATACCAGCAGGCCCTGGTGCACAAGCTGAAACAGTATTTCCCTTCTGACAGCGCTAGCGGCAGAGGGCGTACTTCTGCGGGACAAGTAGCGAGGGAGAGTAGGCGAGCAGGCAGCTTGTCCAGCACTGGCAGGGGTATGCTTTACAAGGCCTTTGCCAGTTTTATGTCACCCCAGCAAGACACTATCACCTGTCCCCAGTCTCGGCAGAGTAGGGGTGTTCTTTACAGAAAGATGGTGAGGGAGTACGTAGCTGACCATACCATTGTCCTAAATGATCACACAGCTCCCTACAACTACTGGGTTTCAAAGCTGGACATGTGGCACGAACTGGTGCTGTACGCCTTGGAGGTTCTTGCCTGCCCTGCCACTAGCATGTTGTCCGAGCGGGTTTTCAGTGCAGCTGGTGGCATCATCACCGATAAGCGTACACGCCTGTCGACTGACAGCGCTGACAGGCTGACGCTTATCAAGATGTATAAAGCCTGGATTTCTCCGGATTTTCATTCTCCACCAGGTGAAAGAAGCTCAACCTGAATAATGTATGCACTCCTCCTCCTCATTGTCCTCCTTCTCCTCCTCTTTGTACACTAAAGCAAAGGAAACTGGCTATTTTTTACCAGGGCCAACTGGCTCTAGCTATAGTACTCTATGTATTTAATTTTTCTGGAGGGCCACCTACCCGGTCCTCTGTTTTAAAAATTTTTGGGAGTGCCACATACAGGCACTCAATCTATTTAATTTTTCTGGAGGACCACCTTCCTGCTCCTCTGGTTTGAAAACTTTTTTGGACTGCCACATACAGGCACTCAATCTATTTAATTTTTCTGGAGGACCACCTACCTGCTCCTCTGGTTTGAAAACTTTTTTGGACTGCCACATACAGGCACTATCCAAATTAAATTGTCTCCATAGCAGCCTCCACATGTCGTCTTTTCAGCTGCCTCCACACGTTGTCTCCATTGCTACCTCCACACGTCATCGCCATAGCTGCCTCCAAAAGTCGTCCATATAGCTGCCTCCATATATGGTCCCCTTATCAAACGAGCTGTGTCAGGCAGAATTTTGGGTTGTTTCCATGGCTTCCACATCAAACTTGTTAACTTTGTCGCCACCCTGCTGTGTAATCCACAAAATATACTGGCAAACTTTTATCATTTACCGATATTATTTCAGCCCTTATTGCGCATCTGTTTACATTCCCCTCACCCGCCATAATAAGAACACTACTACACTTGATCTTATACAAAAGGTTCTTAGAAGTGCTGTTTGGGGAGGAGCCGAGAGACAGGGGCTTGGATTGGCGAAAGCTCGCCTGGCAGCGGAGCGCCAGCTCCATCCCAAGATCCAACTAACATAGTTTTAACTGCAGCACCTTTAATCTACTACTAGTTCACTGCCTCCATACATCGTCCCCTTATCAAACAAGCTGTGTCAGGCAGAATTTTCAGGTGTTTCACCACATACATAGTGGAACTCGGCCCATCTGTCGCCGCCATGCTGGAGACCTGAAGTTGCAATCATAGCAGCACAATATGAATGCCCCATACTGTTGCTCTTAATCATGGAAGTCGTCTCCATGGCTGCCTCCACATGTCGTCCCCTTATCAAAAGAGCTGTGTCAGGCTCATATTTCAGGTGTTTCACCAGATACGTTATGGAACTTGGTCACTATGTCGCCACCATGCTGTGTTATCGACTAAATATACCGTCAACCTTTTGTTCACATAGGAAATCATTTCAGCGCTTCTTGCTCACCTCATTTGGTTCCTCTCTGCCACCCATTGGTTTGAAGCCTGAGTCCATTTAGGGTATGTCGCCATGACACTCTCTAGCCTGCCGCTGCCTCTGCATGCCGTCCCGTATAGTGTCAGAGTCAATTATTGCATGTTTTAGATGCTTTCTAGCCTCATTCGGTCACTCTGTCATGGCCATGCTGTTGCCCATAATTTTGGCATAATGGTGCGATTAAGCAGCCTCAGAGGCATCCATGCATGCTGCCCCTGCTGTTTCCTTTCCATTTCCGTGGTGTTTCCATCCTTTTCTGAGGTTCCCAGGTGTTTGGCCAAGCTTCCCTGTGCAGAGCCTTGGTCCCCTTGAAGAATGCTCGAGTCTCCCATTGACTACAATGGGTCTCGTTATTCGAGACGAGCACTCGAGCATCGGGAAAAGTTTGTCTCGAATAACGAGTACCCGAGCATTTTAGTACTCGCTCATCTCTATTCATCTCTTTTCAACAATAGGAGATACCAACCCCAAAATGGCAACACTGGAAAAAGCATCTCATCCCGCAAAAAAAATGCCATAACATGACCCCAAAAATTTATAGCCTACAAAAGGGGCCAATGAGGAAACTAAAATCCTGGTAGCTGCAGGGCGCTCCTTCCCTTCTGCGCCTCGCTGTGCGCCCTTAAAACAAGTAACGACCACATGTGGGGGGGTCTCAGTACTCGGGAGAAATTGCAGAACAAATTGTATGGTGGGTTTTCTCTTTTTATTGTTTGGAAATGTGTAAATTTTAGGGCTAAATGAACATATAACCGGCATAATTTGACCATTCTAAATTTCACAATATTCCTAAAAGCTGTTTTTGATAGTTTGAGGGGTGCAGATTTGAAAATGGGTTGATTATATAGGGGGGGGTTTAATGTTTAATATAAAAAATGTCATGAAAAACAGTAATTATCCCCAAAATAGTAAATTTTGAAAATACGAAAAATCGATATTTGATTTGTAAGCCGCGTGACATCAAAATAAATTATCCAGACATTTCAAAAATGATAAAAATGTAAAGTCCGGGGGGGCGTGGCCTGGAAGCAGAGCCGTATGGTCGTGTGAGGAAGGAGCTCCCGTGCTAAACCCTGGAGAAAGCGACTTAACACAGCATACCCCGTTACAAAACTACTTAATCTTAAGTAGGAAGAGCACACATACCTCCCGATGGCATCTAAGAGGAGAAGAAACGGCCCCGGGCCCCGTAAATTAACAGATTTCTACTCTGCTCCGGCCGCGGAGAAAATCCAAGATGGCGCGGCCCGCCAAAACAGCGGAATCCCGCCTCAGCTACGGGCGACACAAACAGCTTTGAAAGCAAGGCAAGTACACTCACCGCAGCGGAGATCGCTGTCCACTCCGACCTCCCCAAACAACAGCGCGGACAACTCGGAAGACGAAGGTTGTTCCAGAGGAGCTGTATCGGCATGCGGGGAGGTGGACACCGGAGGTCCGCAATCACCACGAGGTACGTTGCAGGCTGAGACTCCATCCACAAGCCCAGCAAAACAGAGGCAGCGCAGGGAGATAGAGCCAGCAGGGGAAACTGGATCTGAGGAGCATGATGCCCTTATGCACATACCAGCTTCAGACAAGATTATGACAGAATCTACTATGAAACAAATGCTAAGCGCTCTTAGGCGTTCATTCCAGTTAGACATCACTTCTCTGTTGAAGCCAATTACAGCAGAATTAGAACAAACAGGTGCCAGAGTCAACAAGCTGGAAAATAAAATGGGAGATCTTGTTTCATCTCACAACGAGCTCATAGATGCCCATTATGGCTTAGAGACGGAAGTACAACGCATGCAAGCCAAAATCGCAGACCTAGAAGATAGGTCCCGTCGGAACAATATCAAATTTCGCGGCATTTCAGAACTGATATCCCAAAATGATCTCATAAAATATCTACAAGATTTGTTCCAAATTTTGCTTCCAAATAGCAACCAGCAAGAATTAGAAATTGACAGAGCTCATCGGCTACCCAGACCTAAGCACCTAGAAGAAACCACACCACGTGACGTGCTGGCACCCATACACTTCTACACCACTAAAGATAGACTAATGGAAGCAGCTTGCAAAAACCACCCCCTACCGGCACCATTTCAGGACGTTGCTCTGTATATAGATCTATCTGCCACCACTTTACGAGCTCGGCGTCAGTTGGCACCCATAACATCAGTGCTGAGAGCTAACCTACTGCCCTACAAATGGGGATTCCCGGTGCGCCTGCTTGTGCATAGAAATGGAAGGATCAACACTATCAGGAGCCCAGAAGAAGGCCGAAAACTTCTACAGGCTTGGGGCATAAAGCTGCCAGACACGTTGGAAGTATCGGAGGCCCCACCACGCCGCAGAGTGGAGGAGGATTGGAAAGTCGTTCCGCCCAGGAAAGAACGGAGGAACCAAGGACATCCAACATCAGGGTAGTCACTAGTTGGAGTTGTGAGAGTTTCCTTCCTTCATGACCCAGTGCCGTCTGAAAACATCATCTGACGGCGAATTGGTGAGGAGACTATGGTCTCCATCCTCAAATTGATGGAAAACTTTTTGACCCCGAAAATCGGAGCAGCCTGGACTCCTACTGCTCCTATGTCTCCATTTATATTTGTTGGACATGTTTGTAGTTATCATTGTTATTATCTCACAGATCCCTGGCACGCAGCTCGAGAAAACATCAAAGGGGTAGGTAACCTAAAGAAGGTAGTTACGAGGGGAAAATTGGGAAATGGGAATGTGGCATTGGGCAAAGCAGCATTATTTGTTGATATAATATGGTACTGAAATTTATGTCATTAAACGTCAAGGGGTTGAACACACCATACAAAAGGAATAAGCTATGGGGAGAGGCACGCCTGCTGTCCTGTGATGTCTTATTTATTCAAGAAACACATATTGTGCATAGAGACGCAAGCAGGATCAGTCATGCGTCCTTCCCGCATATCTATATGTCCCACTTTGAAAGGAAGAGCCGTGGTGTGATGATAGCAATAAAAAACACAGTGGCATTCCAAGAGGTTGAAGTTATCAAAGACAAGGGAGGGAGATATATCATACTGAATTGCCTTCTCAACAATATACCCTACTCTCTCACAGTAATGTATTCCCCAAATCGCAAACAGACCCATTTTCTAAAGAAAACCCTTCGACTTGCCAAAAAACATCAAAAAGGGGCACTGATAATAGGAGGGGATTTAAACGCACCTTCTGACCCTACCTATGATTGTTCCTCAAATAAGACTAAACAAAATATAAACTTGAACACAATTTGGTGGAAAAACGATCTATATGACGTGTGGAGGGCCCAACATAGCTCAGAACGGGACTAAACGTTTTATTCCCCAGTGCACAATTCATATTCATGAATAGACATGTTTGTGACAGACAAGGAAACACTGATGAATGCTACAGCATCCACAATAGAAACAATAAAATGGTCGGACCACGCAGCTATAACCCTCACACTGACAGAATCCAACTCATATCCCCCAACTTATCTATGGCGATGCAGTCCTCATCTACTGAATAATTGCCATAATAAGCAAACCATGGAGAGAGAACTGAAAGAGTTCTTTGGCAGAAATCCCCCTGAAAACCAATCCCATTCTACTTTGTGGAACGCACACAAAATGTTTATACGAGGGATAGGCATCAAATTGGGACACATAGCTAAAAAGAAGCTAGCAGCCCAAATGGAGGAAGCTTTAGCAACAGTCCAAAAAATAGAAAAGCAAAATAAAAGCTCCCCCTCCCTTGAATTAGCAGAAAAACTAAAAGAGGCAAGGGACCAACTAAGAACTCTCTTACTCCACTCTTATGAGAGGCAACTACAAAGAACTAAAGCCTGGTATTATAACCAAGGCAATAAGGCCGGGAAGAAGTTGGCAGCACAACTCAAAGCAAGACACTTAAAATCAAAAATCCCATTCTTAAAGAACCTACAAAATGGGGGGAAGATAACACACCCGACCGATATAGCCAATAGCTTTAAAAAATATTATGAGGGTCTATATAACCTGAGAGAAGACCCCCTTACACACCAACCTAGTGCAAATGAAATTCAAGGGTTTCTGAGTAAACTAAAACTGAAAAAACTCTCTCCTCAACAACTAGAGGACCTCAACTCCCCGGTAACAGAAGCAGAGGTGATGGGGGCCATCAAGGCCTCGCCGGCAAATAAATCTCCAGGCCCTGACGGGCTCACAGGGGAATACTATAAAGCCTTTGCCCATATTTTAATTGATCTCATGACCAAAACATTTGCGCAAGCCATGACTACAGGAACGCTGCCTGCAGAAAACCAACAAGCATTAATTGTCACATTACCTAAACCCGGCAAAACACCAGATACTCCCCAAAATTTCCGCCCAATCTCGCTACTTAATGTAGATACAAAAATATATGCAAAAATGTTGGCGGCTAGACTAATGACCTTATTGCCTGAATTAATAGCCACCGATCAGACCGGTTTTATAAAAGGGAGGCAAGGAGCAGACAATACTAGAAGGGTTATTAACTTGATGCATCACATAGAGACCCAGAAGCTAACGGCTTTACTGCTAGCATTGGACGCCGAGAAGGCGTTTGACCGCATCCATTGGGGGTACGCCTTCTCGGCTCTTGCAACAATGGGCTTTGAGGGGAATATATTGAGGAGCATAAGAGCCCTATATTCCGCCCCATCGGCAAGGGTATTTGTTAATGGTACCCTCTCCGATTCTTTCCAAATTACGAATGGCACACGCCAAGGGTGCCCATTGTCCCCATTAATATTCATTCTTTCCTTGGAACCGCTGGCAGCACAGTTGAGGGACACCCCTGAGATAGAAGGCATAGAATTAGGGGGAGAACAACACCTTATTTCCCTCTATGCCGACGACATTATTCTCTCCATGTCTAACCCAATTCCGTCAGTTTCCACAATTATGGAAATTATTGAAAATTTCAGCAAAATATCATATTACAAACTAAACACAACAAAAACACAGGCATTGCCCATAGACATTCCAGAAAATTTATTAATCCAACTCCGCAAAAAATACCCCTTTGATTGGCAACTAAACCACATACAGTATTTAGGCATACAGGTAACTAAAAACATACATCACCTTTTTAAACAAAACTATGTTCCTCTCCTTTCCAAGCTTCGCACAGAAGCATTGCATATTCAAAAAGCTGAAATAGCTTGGACGGGAAGAATAGCAGCATTTAAGATGTTGTTACTGCGTAGACTACTCTATCTCTTTCACACCCTACCGATCCCACTTCCTAATCGCTTCTTTGTAGAAGCACAATCCATGATGTCCCGATGTATATGGGGAGGACACAAACCTAGAATTGCAAAGAATATAATGAGAAAACATAAACTCATGGGAGGGTTAGGCCTACCTGATCTCAGGGCATATTACCAAGCCTCTATCCTAGCTAGGGCAGCTAAATGGTGGAAAGGAGAAAGAGACATGCCATGGATAAGAGCAGAAATAGCTCTGACACATGACATAGCGCTTAAAGTCCAGCTTATGGTGAATTTATGGCATATACCCACAGCGGCTCCAAGATCCCCTTTTACCACAGCCTTATACACATGTTGGGAAGAGCTCCATGCACAGGCACCCCCAATTCCAAATCTAATAAGGATAGCAGAAGTCTTACCTCTGGAAACGTTGGAAGGAGCACTGGGACATCGAGCATTGCAAAAGTGGAAAGAGAAGGGGGTGACAAGCATCTCCCAAATTTTGTCAGGCGAAAAAATTAAACCATTCCCAGAGCTTCAAGAAACCTTTAGGCTTCCAAACAGGGATATTTTCCTATATCTCAGAGTAAAGCACTTAATAGAGTCTACTGCATTAAAGAAAATGGGATATGATGCAAAACTAGAAAAGATCCTGTCCTCTAAAGGATTGGGCCTTAAACCATACTACCAGCATATTACAGCCTGTGCAGAGTTTACCAAATCCAAGCCGTTTCAAAAATGGGAAGGCACTCTAAAACGATCATTCAGTGAGGAAGAATGGCTTGGAGCAATACGCATATCACACAAAGCACTTAGGTGTAGCTCCCAAATGGAAAACTATCTTAAGGTGTTATTATATTGGTATTATACTCCAGACCAATTACATAAGATGTATCCTAATTCTTCAATGTTCTGTTGGAGACAATGCGGGTCCAGAGGCACACTACTGCACACATTATGGGAGTGCCCTAAAATCCGGGATTTTTGGAATGCACTTTATGAGATAGTAGAACAGATGTTTGGTAAACCCTTCTCAGCCCGGCCTGCGCAAGCACTCCTTCACGTGGGTATGAAGCAATATACATACACTGGTAGAATCCTTCTATGTAAGCTGTTTACCATAGCAAGAAATGTTATTACTCGCCATTGGAAAACTTCTACACCCCCTGATATAACAGAATTTGTGAAAGAAATGAATACATGTTATAGTTATGAAATGTGTCTTGCAAATAGTCTCCTCAAGGGACAACCAATACAAAAGATATGGACACCATGGATAGCCCATAAGCTATGTGCTTCTAATGTGGTTTGAGCCAGTACATACCTTCCTGGGTATGAAAAGGTTAAAAAGAAAGATATAAGGTTAGTAAACACCCCAAAAAATACTTACTATTTAAGTATTAAGCTACAAAGTCGTGACCAGAGGTATCTGTGAGATTGTTTTTATTGTTTTTTATTGTTTTTATTGTTTCTATTGTTTTCATCTGCTAGTATATGTCTCTAATGTAGCTTAAGTGGTTAGAGTCACTTGACCTCAGATAGAAGTTATAACAAAAAAGTCAGCATATGTGACTAAATATGAGAGGAGAATAGAAGGTCAGCATGGGCAAATACGGATCTTGAATGGTTCTATGTACAGCCTTTGCTCTTTCAAATAGCCATATTCTGATCTCGTTCTTCTTCTGCTGTAGCGTTTGCAACGCAATTCTAAGGCTACTTGTTTTTACTTGTATTATTGTAATTTTGTTCAAAAACCAATAAAAATCATTGTACCAAAAAAAAATGTAAAGTCCCATATGGGAAATGTGATTCAGCAACTTATTTAGGTGGTAAATCTATCTGCCTGAAAACGCAATGATTTTGAATTTCAAAAATGGCAAATTTTTCCAAAAATCCATCATTTTTCCCTTTTATTTGTAAATAAATGTAAAACTTATCAGCCAAATTTTACCACTAAAACAAAGAACAACATGTGGAAAAAAAAAACAATCTCATAATCGCTTTGATAAATAACAGCGTTCAAAAGTTATAACCATTTAAAACGACGCAAGTCAGAATCCAAAAATGGGGCTGAGCCTTAAGCTGTAAACTGGCTGTGTCCTGAAGGGGGTAATACCCATAAAATGTTCTAAAAAGTGATTTTAAAAATGTCACACACTCTAAAATAAGACCACTAAAAAGAACAGCTCTACTCGCAAAAAATAAGCCCTTAACCAGATTTGTCAGCCAAAAAATATATCATGGTGACCCATAGAATAAAATAATATACTATTTTTACAGTATAGTGAACGAAAAAAACAAAACAAAAAAACTGACCAAAAACTGATGATTTTCCTTTCCTCCACCAACAAAGATTTAATAAAATCTTATCAATTAGCTATAGATGCCCCAAAATTACGTACCAGAAAAGTGCATCTTATGTGGCAAAAAATAAGCCCCTATAGGTCCACATTAAAAAAAGAAAAAAAATTATAGCTTGTACAATGTGACATAGCAAATCTGCTCTGGACGGAGCTCCTTCCATTCCATGCCTGGTCAGGGGCCCATACAGCAGCTTACCGCAACATATTGGGTAAGTCGGGTGTTCTTAAGTAGGGGACCGCCTGTACTTACATTTTTTCAATTACATTTTGTTTTAAAAAAAATTCCCCGTGTGAGGATAATTTCTCACAAATGTCACCATTTTGTCCCTTCGAAACAAGGTTGTTGTCCTTGGATAGAACTGTTTACATAAATGTGGTGTAAGCGTTGCGTTCACATGGTGTTTATGTAAACACGTTTTAAATCAATCTGATGTCATCGCTATGTAAATGCGACCTGTGGACGCAGCCGGACATCCTGTTCACACTGCGTTTATGGAGATGTGGTGTAAGCAAAATGTTCTAATTGTGTTTACCTAATTACCGTGTAATTATCGCGTTGATGTAAATGACAATGGCCCTATAACACTGCCCAGTACAATATCCTGTACCCTTGATAGCTCTGTTAGCTCTGGTACATGTGCAGCTTGTCTTCCCGATTCCTACAATATAATACATACCGCTGCACATCGAGAGTCTGGCAGCTGAAGCCGATGTCAGCAAAAAAAAAACGGTATTGGTCTAAAATACACAGACAATCTTTTTTTTTGCACAATAGATACATAAATGCTTAAAAAGAACATAAACTGTGCTAAACACCAAGTGCCTCACAAAAGTATCCGCCTTCCCCCCCCCCCCCCCTTGCACTTACATAAATACATCACATTGAACAAGAATTATATCATTTAACCCAATAAAGGGAAAGTTATCGGAGGCTTTTACCACTAGTGTGAATAAGGGGTATACAGAGGCATAAGAATCGCAGTCCGAGAGGATGAGACTGTGACCGGGCCCGGAGATGGAGGGGGCCAGCATCTGGTAGATTTTGGGTTGACAGCAAAGCAGAGAGATTCAATGAAATGAATGTCATTAAGACACAGATGTAATTGAATATTGAAGGGTTTCAGGCAAAGGCCCATCTGTGTGTAGTGTAATACGTCACCTGGGTCCGGTATAGTAGGAAGGCACCCAGTCAGAAGAGGGAGTGGAGGGTGCGCCGACACTGCAGAATGCTTGTAGTAAGTTTGTTTTTTATATAGGTCCTCCTGAACCTAATTATTAACTTTGGTGACAATGAGGGAACTGCTGAACTGTGCAATATTAAAACGGGGGCTGAACTGTGCATTAATAGCGGGGAACTGAAAGGGTGCTGCCACCCTCCACATTAATTACTCAGGGGTTGTACTGCTAATTATACACATTGGGGCAGATTTACTTACCTGGTCCATTCGCAATCCAGCGGCGCGTTCTCTGCGGTGGATTCGGGTCTGGCCGGGATTCATTAAGGAAGTTTCTCTGACGTCCACTAGGTGGCGCTGCTGCGCTGAAGAGCATCGGAATGCGCTCAAGTTCCCTGGCCTATTCCTAGTAAAGGTAAGTGAAATCTCCGCGACACATTTGTTGTTTTAAATGCATCGTTTTTTCCGAATCCGTCAGGTTTTCGTTCAGCCACGCCCCCCCCCCCATTTCCGTTGCGCGCATGCCAGCGCTGATGTGCCACAATCAGATCGCGTGTGCAAAAATCCCGGGGCAATTCAGGGGCAATCGTCGCAAATCGGAAATATTCGGGTAACACGTCGGGAAACGCGAATCGGGGCCTTAGTAAATGACCCCCAATGTATACAATGGGGCAGATTTACTTACCCGGCCTATCCGCGATCCGGCGGCGCATTCTCTGCGGTGGATTCAGGTCCGGCCGGGATTCACTAAGGTAGTTCCTCTGACGTCAACCAGGTGGCGCTACTGTGCTGAAGAGCATCGGAACGCACTGGAGTACACCGAGCCGGGCTGAGTGAAGGTAATTGCATGCTGAGCGACAATTTTTTTTTTAAAATGCAACAGTTTTTTCGAATCCGTCAGGTTTTTGTTCGGCCACGCACCCCCCCCCCCCTGATTTCCGTCTCGTGCATGCCGGCGCCGATGGGCCACAATCCGATCGCATGCACCAAAATCCTGGGGCAACACAGGGAAAATCGGCACAAATCGGAAATATTCGGGTAACACGTCGGGAAAACCCTTAGTACATGACCCCCAATGTCTATACACGTTTGCTGTAAGTCAGTTGAATTGACTACTTTGACATAAACTGGCCGATCACGGATGAAGTATGGTGTCCTCCTCCATTCTAGTAGAAGCTCACGAAGAATCTAAGTTGTATCACCTCCTTCTCCTTGTATGGCCTCCTTTTCATGAGTCTCTAAGGCATCATGAAAAACTTCAGATTCTTCATCATTTGTATTACTAAAAACATCTGTAAGAAAAATATATATTTTTTAAAAAATTACATCCTGGGCTCTCAAAAAAAAATAAATATGATTTTGTAATTTTAGACAAATAATAGTAGTGCAGTAATACAGGTGATAATTAGTAAACTGGACAAATTAGTTCTAGAACTTTGGTGGTGGCCATATTGGATCATAGAACTAAGAATTGGTCACAATCTGATCTCCCGAATGTGGTTATGGGCCAGGCCACCAAGTGGTTGTGATGTGGATTACAGCCTATGATATTGTGATATTGTATTAACATGATTTTTGGAGAAATTTGAGACCTGGACCAAACTGGATCTAAGTTTGGACAACACAAGATGTTACGTAGAGACTTATTTAGCAGGAAACACTGATAAGGATAATACGTTACTTTGAAGGCTTTGACTGGAGTCTTTCTGTTGCAGTTCTTCTTCCTCTGGCTCTCGACCTTCTAGATTGGAACAAGAAGAACTCATGAAGCTTGACGTGTTTCCTTATTATAAATACTGGAAACGTGAAACGGTCTTAAAAAACTGCATCAGGAAACTTGAATTTGTTTTTACTCAAGCCTCTCCCGTGGAATCGGTATCGGTATTATTTTCACCTCTCTAGTATCAGATGGGTGAAGCCAAGTTGCCTGCTTCGGCTTAGGATCACCCACCTGACAGTAGAGAGCTTTATTAGCATATTTGTCACTGGGATTATGGAATTATGCTAATTAGGCATAATCATTGGAATATCACTGACCTCCGAGAACAGGTAAGTACATATCATTAATCTCTTCTAGTACGTACAAAGCTTATTCATTTCCCCTCCATTCTGCAGTAAAGGTACAAAATATGACCTACCTGGGTCAGTTCGTGCTTTTTCCATGGTTACCTGCATTAAAAGGAGAAAAATCTAAGATTTTAGACCACTATAACAATTTATTCCATAAATTTATGAATTTGTGGTAGATGGGATTAAATATATTTTTTCTTAGTGGCTAAACCAAGTTTAATTGTTATCTCCTATACAAAAAAAAATCTGATCGGTGAGGTCTGGGGCTGAGGACGGTACCCCCATCAATCATGAGAATGTGTGTTCCATTCTTCTTTAACTTGATCCACTCACTGGGGGAGATGCGTTATGGCTTCTTGACCAAAGCAGATCGGGTGGGGGTGGGCAGGGGCGTGAATGCCTTGGCCTGTCAAATTTACTATAGTCTCTGATGGAAAACCGGTGGAGACTATAGTAGAAATCCCCACCAGAGTGATGTCTTTTGGTGTTGCTGCAGTTTTTCCGGCTACTGTGGTGATAGCTGCAGCAGGACTTGGTCTGTCATATAGGTAGAAGGGGTATATTGCCGGTCAATATTGGAGCGACAGGTCAAGCAAGCCAGGTGCACGCACCCAGTTTTCTCCAGTAATCATAAGGGAACATTTGTCATAGAATTTTCTTGACTTTTTGGTGTAAAAATTTTTTTCTGATGGCAAAAAATCCCCAGAGCGTTTTTCCATCACTCAAAAATGATGGCTTATACATAGAACCACTGGTAGTGCAACACCATGCAACGCCAGAATTATGACTTGCAATATTTTAAAATAATCGAAAATAATTGCAAGCTCACTCGGCTCCCCTCCTGATGTGTGTGGCTGCTGCAATTTTTTTTACTCATCTTGTAATCATTTTCCTTTTATTTTTGTAAAAAATACTGCTGACCGATGTAATAAAGGGCCAACACCACTTTAGGGTGCGTTCATACATTCAGTTTTTTAGATGCAGTTTTTGAAGCCAAAAGCAGGTGTGGCTTCCAAAATGATGGCTGAGAACATTGTGAGGAGCTGCTCCTCCTTTTTATTTTTTTACTCCACTCCCGGTTTAGACTTCAAAAAACTACATCTGAAAAACTGAACATATGAACGTACACGTCATAAATCTGACGGGCAAAGGAGCTCCAAGGGAAGACATTAAACTGTCCAAAGGAGCCGCCAAATCGTAGACTATAAACGCCCAAACCCCCATAGACGATAAATGAGAGTCCTGGAGATACTGGAGTGCCAAGCAATTTCTGATATTCTCATAGACATTGAACTGTCCGAAACCCCCGTAGATGATAACTTGGAGTGTTGAAAATAGTTAAGTGCTTTTCCTTGCTATTTCCCACATTCCCATAGATATTGAATGTCAAAATTATGCGCGGAGTTCATTCGTCAGTGATCAGTTCATCAGTTTTCACGTTAAGTGGACTCCGCCACCATCCGCACCACCTATGTTTCTATGTAGCTATGGACTCCCCCACCATCCGCACCACCTATGTTTCTATGTAGCTATGGACTCCGCCACCATCTGCACCACCTATGTTTCTATATAGCTATGGACTCCGCCACCATCAGCACCACCTATGTTTCTATAAAGCTATGGACTCTGCCACCATCCGCACCACCTATGTTTCTATATAGCTATGGACTCCGCCACCATCCGCACCACCTATGTTTCTATAAAGCTAGGGACTCTGCCACCATCCGCACCACCTATGTTTCTATATAGCTATGGACTCCACCACCATCTGCACCACCTATGTTTCTATATAGCTATGGACTCCGCCACCATCTGCACCACCTATGTTTCTATATAGCTATGGACTCCGCCACCATCCGCACCACCTATGCTTCTATATAGCTATGGACTCCGCCACCATCCGCACCACCTATGTTTCTATAATGCTATGGACTCCGCCACCATCCGCACCACCTATGTTTCTATATAGCTATGGACTCCGCCACCATCCGCACCACCTATGTTTCTATAAAGCTATGGACTCCGCCACCATCCGCACCACCTATGTTTCTATATAGCTATGGACTCCGCCACCATCCGCACCACCTATGTTTCTATATAGCTATGGACTACACCACCATCCGCACCACCTATGTTTCTATATAGCTATGGACTCCACCACCATCCGCACCACCTATGTTTCTATATAGCTATGGACTCCGCCACCATCCGCACCACCTATGTTTCTATATAGCTATGGACTCCACCACCATCCGCACCACCTAGGTTTCTGTATAGCTATGGACTCCACCACCATCCGCACCACCTATGTTTCTATATAGCTATGGACTCCACCACCATCCGCACCACCTATGCTTCTATATAGCTATGGACTCCGCCACCATCCGCACCACCTATGTTTCTATAATGCTATGGACTCCGCCACCATCCGCACCACCTATGTTTCTATATAACTATGGACTCCGCCACCATCCGCACCACCTATGTTTCTATAAAGCTATGGACTCCGCCACCATCCGCACCACCTATGTTTCTATATAGCTATGGACTCCGCCACCATCCGCACCACCTATGTTTCTATATAGCTATGGAGTCCACCACCATCCGCACCACCTATGTTTCTATATAGCTATGGACTCCACCACCATCCGCACCACCTAGGTTTCTGTATAGCTATGGACTCCACCACCATCCGCACCACCTATGTTTCTATATAGCTATGGACTCCACCACCATCTGCACCACCTATGTTTCTATATAGCTATGGACTCCGCCAACATCCGCACCACCTATGTCTCTATATAGCTATGGACTCCGCCACCATCCGCACCACCTATGTTTCTATATAGCTATGGACTCCGCCACCATCCGCACCACCTATGTTTCTATATAGCTATGGACTCCGCCACCATCAGCACCACCTATGTTTCTATAAAGCTATGGACTCCGCCACCATCTGCACCACCTATGTTTCTATATAGCTATGGACTCCGCCACCATCCGTACCACCTATGTTTCTATATAGCTATGGACTCCGCCACCATCCGCACCACCTATGTTTCTATATAGCTATGGACTCCGCCACCATCCGCACCACCTATGTTTCTATATAGCTATGGACTCCGCCACCATCCGCACCACCTATGCTTCTATATAGCTATGGACTCCGCCACCATCCGCACCACCTATGTTTCTATAATGCTATGGACTCCGCCACCATCCGCACCACCTATGTTTCTATATAGCTATGGACTCCGCCACCATCCGCACCACCTATGTTTCTATAAAGCTATGGACTCCGCCACCATCCGCACCACCTATGTTTCTATATAGCTATGGACTCCGCCACCATCCGCACCACCTATGTTTCTATATAGCTATGGACTACACCACCATCCGCACCACCTATGTTTCTATATAGCTATGGACTCCACCACCATCTGCACCACCTATGTTTCTATATAGCTATGGACTCCGCCACCATCCGCACCACCTATGTTTCTATATAGCTATGGACTCCACCACCATCCGCACCACCTAGGTTTCTGTATAGCTATGGACTCCACCACCATCCGCACCACCTATGTTTCTATATAGCTATGGACTCCACCACCATCCGCACCACCTATGCTTCTATATAGCTATGGACTCCGCCACCATCCGCACCACCTATGTTTCTATAATGCTATGGACTCCGCCACCATCCGCACCACCTATGTTTCTATATAACTATGGACTCCGCCACCATCCGCACCACCTATGTTTCTATAAAGCTATGGACTCCGCCACCATCCGCACCACCTATGTTTCTATATAGCTATGGACTCCGCCACCATCCGCACCACCTATGTTTCTATATAGCTATGGAGTCCACCACCATCCGCACCACCTATGTTTCTATATAGCTATGGACTCCACCACCATCCGCACCACCTAGGTTTCTGTATAGCTATGGACTCCACCACCATCCGCACCACCTATGTTTCTATATAGCTATGGACTCCACCACCATCTGCACCACCTATGTTTCTATATAGCTATGGACTCCGCCACCATCCGCACCACCTATGTCTCTATATAGCTATGGACTCCGCCACCATCCGCACCACCTATGTTTCTATATAGCTATGGACTCCGCCACCATCCGCACCACCTATGTTTCTATATAGCTATGGACTCCGCCACCATCAGCACCACCTATGTTTCTATAAAGCTATGGACTCCGCCACCATCTGCACCACCTATGTTTCTATATAGCTATGGACTCCGCCACCATCCGTACCACCTATGTTTCTATATAGCTATGGACTCCGCCACCATCCGCACCACCTATGTTTCTATATAGCTATGGACCATGTGTAGTCCTGTAGTGACGTGCTCCTCCCTTCCACCTATTTTTCTGTGTGTAAGTCACAGTTATTAGAGGTTGAGGAGAAGCTGAACACACATAGAAGCTGTATCCCAAACCTTAATGGGTGTCTTCTAGCTGTTGGCCTTTTAACCAGTTTTAAAAATTATTCCCATATTTTTGGACACTCCTGAAAGTGAAATGGGGCCATGAAAATCAGATAAACCTGGGTTCCAGATCAGTTTACGGAAACAGGTATTAAAAAATTTGCAAAACTTTGAATAAAATAATACATACGTTTTCTCGAAAGCGCTTCTTCCGCTTCCAAATCACAAAGGCTCCTGCTGCTCCTACTCCCAGCAACAAAATCACTGGTACAATTATTGCTGCGGCATTTACAGGTTTAGAATCGTTTCCTCCTAGTAAAATAAAAAAATAATTTCTTCATCAGAAGCAAAATGGAAAGAGAATAAGGGGGTTCTCCAGTTACTTCCAGGCCATGATGAATGGGGGGTTTGGGAGGTACTACACACTACTGCAACAGAATCCCCCAGTGATGACTCCTTTTTAACGGCAATACACATATATTTACCACTAGTTGGATGTATATAATATAGTTCTATCTAGGGCAGCACGGTGGCTCAGTGGCTAACATTACAGCCTTGCAGCGCTAGGATCCTGGGGTCAAGTCCCATCCAAGTCAACATCTGCAAAGAGTTTGTTTGGGTTTCCTCCGGGTCCTCTGATTTTCTCCCACACTCCAAAACATACTGGTAGGATGATTAGATTGTGAGCCCCATGGGGACAGGGACTGATTTGGCAAACTCTGTGCAGCGCTGCGTAATCTGTGTGCGCTATATAAATAACGGAATTATTATTATCAACTTAAGGATCCACCGTTCCCAATTTGTACGGGTCTCCGCTCACTCCCATCACCTCTCTCCAAATAATACCTTTTTCACAGGTCACAGAGCATGCCCACAACACTCTTCCTTAGGCAATGAATGGGTCTATGCTTCACATGTAAAGCTTTTATTGAAAGGTGTTTTCCATGTGTGTGTCCTTAATATATATAGGAACACATACACATGAAGCCTACCTATAGATGGAGTATATGGAGGCACGCACAATCGCCAAGGGCATGTTCCGTAGTCTCGCGAGACCGTTTGTGATATAGATGACCCTTCCCTTAAGACCCCCGCCGATCACTGATTCAAAGTGATATGCCCCATATGCTTATATATAGCAGACAAAAGCTTAAAATGTAATACATAGCTCAATTATTGAATTTTACTTTATGCAGGACCTGAAGGGAGGAGCAGGACGCAATACAAATGTTCTGCTCCTCCCTTCAGGCCCTGCACCATGGATTATTCCATGATTCGCATTGACTGGAGTTTTCCTTTAAGGGCAAAAATGTAAGAAAATGGCAGAGAACAATGCGCCTGCCCCTGGTGCACTGACAGACTAATTTCCATATCTAGAAATGGTTATTATTATCTAAATATGATAATTATCCCTAAATTGCTTCATTGTTTTGTGGTCAAAATTATTTGCTTGTGCTGCTGCCGTTTCCTTATTCTTCCTATGGACATATCTGTGTCTTTTGGTCCTCATCATCTTAGTGGATTAGGAAAGTTTACTTTAAGCTCTCGCGAAGTACTGCCAAGAACCTCCTGATCGGATTCTCTTTCAGCTATGTGACTATTGTATGGAGTTTATTTCATAACAAATACAGCATATACACACATACTGGGGGTCATTTACTAAGGACCCGATTTGCGTTTTCCCTACGTGTTACCCGAATATTTCCAATTTGCGCCGATTTCCCCTGAAATGCCCGGGGATTTTGGCGCACGCGATTGAATTTTGGCACATCGGCGCCGGAAATCGGGGGCCGAACGAAAACCCGACGGATTCGGAAAAAACGCCGCATTTAAAACAACAAAAGTGTTGCGGAGCTTGCACTTACCTTCACTAGGAATAGGCCGATGAACTTGAGTGCATTCCGATGGTCTTCAGCGCAGCGGCGCCACCTGGTGGACGTCGGAGGAACCGCCTTAATGAATCCCGGCCGGACCCGAATCCACCGCAGAGAACACGCCGCTGGATTGTGAATGGACCGGGTAAGTAAATCTGCCCCACTGTATATGCACTATACACACAGACAGCATATACACACATACAGCAGATGTAAAAAGACATAAACACAGATACTGCATATATACACACATACAGTATATACTATACAAACAACTAGCATATACACTGCATATACACACATACAGCAGATATAAAACAAGACACACAGATACCACATATATACACACACATACAGTATATACTATACACACAAACAGCATATACACACATACAGCAGATGTAAAGACATACACACAGATACAGCATGTACTGTACTATACACACAGCCAACATATACACTGCATATACACACATACAGCAGATATAAAAAGAGACACAAAGATAAAGCACATATACACACACATACAGTATTTACTATACACACAAACAGCATATACACACACAGACAGCAGATATAGAAAGACATACAGAAAAATACAGCACATATACACACATAGAGCATACATACACACTATAAATGCGCTTAAACATACACATAAATACATTTATACTCTCATATACACATGTATATACTCATCAGCCAATCTTCTTTACCTAACAGTGTCAGAGGCCACAGATCTGAATTCATGCTACCTAGTAGCTGCTTACCACATGAGGGGAAGTAGATGACAGGAAGTAGAGATTAAATATTTCTAGTCCTGCTGTCCCCATCCCCTCTCCTGTCATTTCTCATCTGAGTGGCTGGTTCAGCTGTGTACTGTGGATGATGTGTACTGTTATATACATATTGTGCTGTACAATATGCAGCTTAATATGGTGCATATGCTCTATTATTTAGTGTGTTAGGTCAGGTGCCAGGCCCCCTGACACTGCGGGCCCCATAGCAGCTGCTATGACTGCTACCACTGTGGTTATGCCCCTGGCCAGATCTCTACTACAGTATATGCTGATGAGGTCCAAGAAGGCCAAAACAGAGCAGTTCAGCGATGGGTTTTGCAAGATCATGGTTGAGTTTGATCATTTCTTCTTAGATATTAGAACAATTTAATATTAAGTTATTGGCAAAAGAGACATATGGAATAGGACTGATGTCAAGGCGAAGGACCCTCCTTTTCTCAATAATGTATTGGTTTAACATGAAACTTACCAGAGATGTGAAGGATAAATGTTATTTCATGGTTCAAGTTTAACGTGAATATATCGGCTTTATATTCTCCTTGGTCTTCCAATGTCACTTTCTTTAGGATTAGAGATCCTTCACTGGTGCTGCTCAGTTTTCCCTCATAACTTCTCTCGCGGATGGTGACCCCTTTGTATGGTTTTGTTGTAGCAAAATTGATTCCATTTCGAACCCATTGGATGTCCTGTATTTCACTTTCTTTGATGTTGTCTACTACCAGAGTCACCTCTTGACCAGGTAAAGCAGAGAGATTCTTTGTTTCCAACAATCCACCTAAAAAACACACACATTTTATTGGGAAAATTCAATCCATTCGAACCCCTAACCCGATTCCTATAGATACATATGCATGCCAGTGTGCGAAATCTGACCCGTATTTGTCTTATTCTTCAGAAAGATGTCAATTCTTCTAGGTACAGACAGTCCCTGGGTTATGTACAAGATAAGTTTTGTTCTTAAGTTGAATTTGTATGTAAATCGAAACTGTATATTTTATAATTGTAGTTCCAGACAAAAAATTTTTTTGCCCCAGTGACTATTAGAGTTTCAAAATTTTTTTGCTGTAATGGGACCAAGGATTATCAATAAAGCTTCATTACAGACACCTTACAGCTGATCATTGCAGTCTGGGACTATAGTAACATCCAGAGAGCTTCACTAGAGGTCACAGTGGGCAGAGGGGGTTGTCTTTAACTAGGGGTCGTCTCTAAGTCGGGTGTCCTTAAGAAGGGGACCGCCTGTACATCTAAGTTGAAGAAACTTGTCACAGAGGTTGTTTCAAACATCTTGGAGAACCAACAACTTCATTATGTACATCCAGACAGACTGGAGATTAGGATTATGTCGCGGCCTTATCATCACTTGAAGGACTTCCTGAAATGGGTGGTCTCACCAAATATTGTCATGTTTTCTCATTTGTTTTTTGCACTTCCCATTATGTTACTTGATCAAAAATAATTAAAAAAATCTTTGCGCCTTATCTTAACATGGCTTCAAGTTTTATGAAGCTGCAAGATGTCAGCAGTAGGGCGTGGCCTAGACCCCCTGGCCTACCATTTATATGAAAGTATATAAGTTTATATACGTTTACGGAGAAGTTCATATGTGCAATGAAGGTAGTAGAAAATAAATTTAAGGGGGTTGCCCAGTTTCCTGAAGAATTTATCCATTGACTGGACCTACGTGTTTGAGTGCCAATCTCATAATTCCTCCCGCTGGCCCTCCGAGGCTATCCACTAAGAGGTTCTGGTCTCTTAGGAGATACCGGTGCAAACTATGCCAGTCCTGACCTGTAGACCAGATCTGAAGTGGCGGAGTTTTTCTTCTATAGTTTCCAGAGACCATAGTAAATGTGTCAGACAAAGCGTTCAGACCCCTGCTTGCCCTCCACCTGTCCTGCTCCTTGCCTACTCCCCGACACACCCAAAATGGTGTTTCGGTCAGAGCAGCCTGAAAACTGTCAAGGAGGGGGAGATTCATGTGCTTTCTCTGCCAGAAACTGGTAGAGAAGACTTAATTCATCTCCCCCATTGTTGTGAGTCAGACAGTTCTTTAGAGGGGTTTTATCAAAGTCCTAAAAACATGGCTGCTTTCTCTCAAAAATGTTCCCCCCATGTCTACAGATTGTCTAAATATACAGAACGGTAATCACAACATTATTTACCTGTCTCCGAAGATAACACCGTGTTCTGTTTTCCATTCAAATTGTTATTGTTCTTTGTTGTTTCTGTAGTTCCCGGAGACACTCCTCCAGTACTTCTCATGTATAGAACTAGACAAGCACATGACACATTAGTGGGAATTTTTTTGAAAAATACAATTTGTGGGATTTTAATCGTTTTCGTCATTGGATTCTAGTCCAGACATTTCACAATCTTGTATACTGGAATTACTCATGACACAAATCAACAATAACCAGCAATGGTCACGTCTGAAGAAGACAAATAATAATTGTATGTTGATAATTTGTAATATTTTCTTAGGACCACCAATGCTTCATCAAAAAGCATTAAAAATTTTAGGCCGACACAACTCTCTATATGACTATTGGCTCTAGCAACTGAAGATGGATGTAAAGATGTAAAGATTAGAGATGAGCGAACATACTCGTCCGAGCTTGATGCTCGATCGAGCATTAGCGTACTCGTAACTGCTCGTTACTCGGACGAGTATTTCGCCCGCTCGAGAAAATGGCAGCTCCCGCCGTTTTGCTTTTTGGCGGCCAGAAACAGAGCCAATCACAAGCCAGGAGACTCTGCACTCCACCCAGCATGACGTGGTACCCTTACACGTAGATAGCAGTGGTTGGCTGGCCAGATCAGGTGACCCTGGGATAGACTAGCCGCTGCCCGCGCTGCTCGGATCATTCTCTGTCTGGATGCCGCTAGGGAGAGAGCTGCTGCAGGTCTGGGAAAGCGTTAGGGTGTTCTATTAGCTTACTGTTAGGCAGGAGTGATTCTACAAGAACCCAACAGCCCTTCTTAGGGCTACAATAACGTTATACTTTTTTTTTTTTATTATTTGCAGCTAGTACCATATTGTGAGGAATTAGCAGGGGGACTTGCTACCGTTGTGTTTAGCTCTTAGTGACACACATATCCACCTCAAACACCAAAGTGGGAAAATTTATTAGGGGTTTGAGTAGAATTAGGCACAGTCTGCCAGTTTCTTTTTAGTTTACGTTTATTGTTTTAATAACTCAGCGTCATCTCATCTTGCATAGTAGTGTGCTTTCATACTTGGCTAGAAAATAGCCATAGGAGAATACAAACGGCTTAATTACGCCTACAGTAGCGTTATATATATTTGATTTCTGGTTGATCTGCTGGTGGCTGTAGTTGTTGCAGTGCATCTACTAGTAAATTGTGAGCAATTTGGAGTCAGACTTGCGACTACTGTGTTTTAGTGACGCACATATCCATTGCAAAGACTGAAGTGGGAAAATTTATTAGGGCCCGGGGTTGTATTTCAATTAGGCACAGTCTGCCATTTCCTTTTTTATTTTACGTTTATTTTTTTAATAACTCAGCGTCATCTCATCTGGCATAGTAGTGTGCTGTAATACTTGGCTAGAAAATAGCCATAGGAGAATACAAACGGCTTAATTACGCCTACAGTAGCGTTATATATATTTGATTTCTGGTTGATCTGCTGGTGGCTGTAGTTGTTGCAGTGCATCTACTAGTAAATTGTGAGCAATTTGGAGTCAGACTTGCGACCACTGTGTTTTAGTGACGCACATATCCATCGCAAAGACCGAAGTGGGAAAATTTATTAGGGCCCGGGGTTGTATTTCAATTAGGCACAGTCTGCCATTTCCTTTTTTATTTTACGTTTATTTTTTTCATAATTCAGCGTCATCTCATCTGGCATAGTAGTGTGCTGTAATACCTGGCTAGAAAATAGCCATAGGAGAATACAAACGGCTTAATTACGCCTACAGTAGCGTTATATATATTTGATTTCTGGTTGATCTGCTGGTGGCTGTAGTTGTTGCAGTGCATCTACTAGTAAATTGTGAGCAATTTGGAGTCAGACTTGCGACCACTGTGTTTTAGTGACGCACATATCCATCGCAAAGACCGAAGTGGGAAAATTTATTAGGGCCCGGGGTTGTATTTCAATTAGGCACAGTCTGCCATTTCCTTTTTTATTTTACGTTTATTTTTTTCATAACTCAGCGTCATCTCATCTGGCATAGTAGTGTGCTGTAATACTTGGCTAGAAAATAGCCATAGGAGAATCCAAACGTCTTACTTACGCCTACAGTAGCGTTATATATATTTGATTTCTGGTTGATCTGCTGGTGGCTGTAGTTGTTGCAGTGCATCTACTAGCAAATTGTGAGCAATTTGGAGTCAGACTTGCGACCACTGTGTTTTGCGCTTAGTGACGCACATATCCATCGCAAAGACCGAAGTGGGAAAATTTATTAGGGCCTGGGGTTGTATTTCAATTAGGCACAGTCTGCCATTTCCTTTTTTATTTTACGTTTATTTTTTTCATAACTCAGCGTCATCTCATCTGGCATAGCAGTGTGCTTTCATACTTGGCTATAAAATAGCCATAGCAATAGGATAGCATCGTTTGGTTTTAAAAACTAAAAAACACAAAAAACAAAAAAAAAAAATTCAAGTTATAACTCTCATTTTCAAAATGTTTAACCCGAGGGCTAGGGGTAGAGGACGAGGGCGGGGACGTGGGCGTCCAACTACTGCAGGGGTCAGAGGCCGTGGTCCTGGGCGGGGTGAGACACCACCTGCTTATGAGGGAGCAGGGGAACGCCGCAGAGCTACACTCCCTACGTTCATGTCTGAAGTTACTGGGAATCGTGGTAGAGCACTGTTGAGGCCAGAACAGTGCGAACAGGTGATGTCGTGGATTGCCGACAATGCTTCGAGCAATTTGTCCACCAGTCAGTCTTCCACGCAGTCCACCCATGTCACCGAAATCGGCACTCCTCCAGCTCCTGCACCTCAGCCTCCTCCCCCCCAGTCTGCCCCCTCCCAGCAAAATTTGCCATTTGAACCGGCATACTCTGAGGAACTGTTTTCTGGACCATTCCCACAGTCACAAACCACTTGTCCGGTTGCTGATGAGCAATTTTCTGATGCCCAGGTTTTCCACCAGTCGCAGTCTGTGGGTGATGATGACCTTGTTGACGTACTGGAAGAAGTGTGTAAAGAGGTGTCCGACGATGAGGAGACACGGTTGTCAGACAGTGGGGAAGTTGTTGTCAGGGCAGGAAGTCCGAGGGGGGAGCAGACTGAGGGATCGGAGGATGATGAGGTGACAGACCCAAGCTGGGTTGAGAGGCTGGGTGAACACAGTGCTTCTGAGACGGAGGAGAGTCCTCGACCAGAACAGGTTGGAAGAGGCAGTGGTGGGGCCAGACGGAGAGGCAGGGCCAGAGCTGGTGCATCAGCGCCAAATGTGTCAACTAGTGAAGCTCCCGTGGCAAGGGCTCCTGCGGCGAGGGCTAGATTTTCAGAAGTCTGGAGGTTCTTTAAGGAAACACCGGATGACCGACGGACTGTGGTGTGCCACATTTGCCAAACCAGGATCAGCAGGGGTTCCACCACTAATAGCTTAACTACCACCAGTATGCGCAGGCATATGAATGCTAAACACCCCACTCAGTGGCAACAAGCGCGTTCACCTCCGGCCGTGCACACCACTGCTCCTTCCCCTGTGTCAGCTGATAGTCAGCCCCCTGCCCAGGACCCTGCCACAAAAACCCCATCGTCGCCTCCACGATCCTCCACAGCATCCACCAGCGTTCAGCTCTCCATACCCCAGACGCTGGAGCGGAAACGCAAATATAGTGCAACCCACCCACACGCCCAAGCCCTTAATGTGCACATCTCCAGATTGCTAAGCCTGGAGATGCTGCCCTATAGGCTAGTAGAGACAGAGGCCTTTCGCAGCCTCATGGCGGCGGCCGCCCCTCGGTATTCGGTCCCCAGCCGCCACTACTTTTCCCGATGTGCCGTCCCAGCCCTGCACCAGCACGTGTCAGACAACATAATCCGTGCCCTGACCAACGCCGTTTCTGACAAGGTCCACCTGACCACGGACACGTGGACGAGTGCTGCCGGGCAGGGCCACTATATATCTCTGACGGCACATTGGGTTAACTTGGTGGAGGCTGGGACCGAGTCTGACCCTGCGGCTGGTCATATACTGCCGACGCCGAGGATTGCGGGGCCTACCTCGGTCCAGGTGTTTCAGGCCTACTATGCCTCCTCCTCCTCCCACCCCTCCTCCACCTCCTCCTCCGAACGACCATCCGTGGGCATGGCGCCATCAGTCGGTAGCTCTAGGCACAGCAGCAGTGCCGTCGCTAAGCGACAGCAGGCGGTGCTCAAACTGCTGAGTCTAGGCGATAAAAGGCACACCGCCCAAGAACTATTACAGGGCATCACGGCGCAGACTGATCTGTGGCTGGCACCGCTGAACCTGAAGCCAGGCATGGTTGTGTGTGACAACGGCCGTAACCTGGTGGCGGCTCTGCAACTCGGCAGACTGACACATGTGCCATGCCTGGCCCATGTGTTAAATCTCATAGTTCAACGTTTCCTCAAGACATACCCCAATCTGTCTGATTTGCTCACGAAGGTGCGCCGCATCTGTGCGCATTTCAGGAAGTCCAGCACAGATGCTGCCACTCTCAGGGCAGCGCAGCGCCGCCTCCAACTGCCCGCTCACCGACTGTTGTGCGACGTGCCCACGAGGTGGAATTCAACACTGACCATGTTATCCAGAGTTTACCAGCAGCGCCGAGCGATTGTAGACTGCCAGATGTCAACTTCCACCAGAACTGGTAGTCAGGTCAGTCAGCTTCCTCAAGTCTACAATGAGGAGTGGACGTGGATGTCTGATATCTGTCAGGTGCTGAGTAACTTTGAGGAGTCAACACAGATGGTCAGTGGCGATGCCGCCATCATCAGCCTCACCATCCCGCTGCTTGGCCTGTTGAAAAACTCTCTGGTCAGCATGAAGTCAGAAGCTTTGCGCTCCTCACAAGAGACGGGGGAAGAAGATTCCCTTGTTGATAGCCAAAGCACCCTTAGGTCTGTTTCTCAGCGCATATCGGAGGAGGTGGAGGTGGAGGAGGATGAGGAGGAAGAGGAGGAGAATGTTGGCGAGACACAAGAGGGGACCATTGTTGAGTCCTTCACTGTTGAGCGTGTATGGGCAGAAGAAGAGGAATTGGAGGAGTTGGAGGAGGAGGAAATGGACAGTCAGGCCAGTGAGGGGAGCGAATTCTTACGCGTTGGTACTCTGGCGCATATGGCAGATTTCATGCTAGGCTGCCTATCCCGTGACCCTCGCGTTCAAAGAATTTATTCCAGCACCGATTACTGGGTGTTCACTCTCCTGGACCCACGGTACAAGCAAAATCTTTCCACTCTCATCCCTGGAGAGGAAAGGAGTGTGAGAATGCATGAATACCAGCAGGCCCTGGTGCACAAGCTGAAACAGTATTTCCCTTCTGACAGCGCTAGCGGCAGAGTGCGTAGTTCTGCGGGACAAGTAGCGAGGGAGAGTAGGCGAGCAGGCAGCTTGTCCAGCACTGGCAAGGGTACGCTTTACAAGGCTTTTGCCAGCTTTATGTCACCCCAGCAAGACACTGTCACCTGTCCCCAGTCTCGGCAGAGTAGGGCTGATCTTTACAGAAAGATGGTGAGGGAGTACGTAGCTGACCATACCATCGTCCTAAATGATCACACAGCTCCCTACAACTACTGGGTTTCAAAGCTGGACATGTGGCACGAACTGGCGCTGTACGCCTTGGAGGTTCTTGCCTGCCCTGCCGCTAGCGTCTTGTCCGAGCAGGTTTTCAGTGCAGCTGGTGGCATCACCACCGATAAGCGTACACGCCTGTCGACTGACAGCGCTGACAGGCTGACGCTTATCAAGATGAATAAAGCATGGATTTCTCCTAATTTCCAATCTCCAGCAGGTGAAGGAAGCTCAACCTGAATAATTTATCCACTCCTCCTCCTCCTCCTCATTTTCCTCCTTCTCCTGCTCTTTGTACAGTAAAGTAGAGGAAACTGGCTATTTTTTGACAGGGCCCACTGGCTCTACCTATAGTACTTTATGCATTTAATTTTTCTGGAGGGCCACCGACCCGGTCCTCTGTTTTAAACAATTTTTGGGAGTGCCACATACAGGCACTCAATCGATTCAATTTTTCTGGAGCTCCACCTACCTGCTCCTCTGGTTTGAAAAATTTTTTGGACTGCCACATACAGGCACTCAATCTATTCCATTTTTCTGGAGGGCCACCTACCTGCTCCTCTGGTTTGAAAACTTTTTTGGACTGCCACATACAGGCACTCAATCTATTCAATTTTTCTGGAGGGCCACCTACCTGCTCCTCTGGTTTAAAAACTTTTTTGGACTGCCACATACAGGCACTCAATCTATTCCATTTTTCTGGAGGGCCACCTACCTGCTCCTCTGGTTTGAAAACTTTTTTGGACTGCCACATACAGGCACTCAATCTATTCAATTTTTCTGGAGGGCCACCTACCTGCTCCTCTGGTTTAAAAACTTTTTTGGACTGCCACATACAGGCACTCAATCTATTCCATTTTTCTGGAGGGCCACCTACCTGCTCCTCTGGTTTGAAAAATTTTTTGGACTGCCACATACAGGCACTATCCAAATTGAATTGTCTCCATAGCAGCCTCCACACGTTGTCTCCATTGCTACCTCCAAAAGTCGTCCATATAGCTGCCTCCATACATCGTCCCTTTATCAAACGAGGTTTGTCAGGCCGAAATTTGGGTTGTTTTCATGGATTCCACATCAAAGTTGTTAACTTTGTCGCCACCCTGCTGTGTTATCCACAAAATACACTGGCAAACTTTTACCATTTACGGATATTATTTCAGCGCTTCTTGCGCATCTGTTTACATTCCCCTCACCCGCCATATCCCAAACTTATAAGAACGCTACTACACTTGATCTTATACAAAAGGTTCTTAGAAGTGCTGTTTGGGGAGTAGCCTAGAGACAGGGGCTTGGATTGGCGAAAGCTCGCCTGGCAGCGGAGCGCCAGCTCCATGCCAAGAACCAACTAACATAGTTTTAACTGCAGCACCTTTAATCTACTACTAGTTCACTGCCTCCATACATGCCCGCCTTATCAAACGTGCTGTGTCAGGCAGAATTTTGGGTTGTTTTCATGGCTTCCACAACAAACTTGTTAACTTTGTCGCCACCCTGCTGTGTAATCCACAAAATATACTGGCAAACTTTTACCATTTACGGATATTATTTCAGCGCTTCTTGCGCAGATGTTTACATTCCCCTCACCCGCCATATCCTAAACTTATAAGAACGCTACTACACTTGATCGTATACAAAAGGTTCTTAGAAGTGCTGTTTGGGGAGTAGCCTAGAGACAGGGGCTTGGATTGGCGAAAGCTCGCCTGGCAGCGGAGCGCCAGCTCCATGCCAAGAAACAACTAACATAGTTTTAACTGCAGCACCTTTAATCTACTACTAGTTCACTGCCTCCATACATGCCCGCCTTATCAAACGTGCTGTGTCAGGCAGAATTTTGGGTTGTTTTCATGGCTTCCACAACAAACTTGTTAACTTTGTCGCCACCCTGCTGTGTAATCCACAAAATATACTGGCAAACTTTTACCATTTACGGATATTATTTCAGCGCTTCTTGCGCAGATGTTTACATTCCCCTCACCCGCCATATCCCAAACTTATAAGAACGCTACTACACTTAACTTGGTGCAGGCTGGGACCGAGTCTGACCCTGGGGCTGGTCATATACTGCCGACGCAGAGGATTGCGGGGCCTACCTCGGTCCAGGTCTCAAAGGCCTACTATACCTCCAAATCCTCCCACCCCTCCTCCACCTCCTCCTCCTCCGAATTACCATCCGTGGGCATGGCGCCATCAGTCGGTAGCTCTAGGCACAGCAGCAGTGCCGTCGCTAAGCGACAGCAGGCGGTGCTCAAACTGCTGAGCCTAGGTGATAAAAGGCACACCACCCAAGAGCTATTGCAGGGCATTCCACATCAAACTTGTTAACTTTGTCGCCACCCTGCTGTGTAAGCCACAAAATATACTGGAAAACTTTTTTCATTTACGGATATTATTTCAGCGCTTCTTGCGCAGATGTTTACATTCCCCTCACCCGCCATATCCCAAACTTATAAGAACGCTACTACACTTGATCTTATACAAAAGGTTCTTAGAAGTGCTGTTTGGGGAGTAGCCTAGAGACAGGGGCTTGGATTGGCGAAAGCTCGCCTGGCAGCGGAGCGCCAGCTCCATGCCAAGATCCAACTAACATAGTTTTAACTGCAGCACCTTTAATCTACTACTAGTTCACTGCCTCCATACATGGTCCCCTTATCAAACGAGCTGTGTCAGGCAGAATTTTGGGTTGTTTTCATGGCTTCCACATCAAACTTGTTAACTTTGTCGCCACCCTGCTGTGTAATCCACAAAATATACTGGCAAACTTTTATCATGTACCGATATTATTTGAGCGCTTCTTGCTCACCTCCTTTGGTTCCTCTCTGCCACCCATTGGTTTGAAACCTGAGTCCATTTAGGGTATGTTGCCATGACACACTCTAGCCTGCCGCTGCTGCCGCTGCCGCTGCCTCTGCATGCCGTCCCCTATAGTGTCAGGGTCAATTATTGGATGTTTTAGATGCTATCTAGCCTCATTCGGTCACTCTGTCATGGCCATGCTGTTGCCCATAATTTTGGCATAATGGTGCGATTAAGCAGCCTCAGAGGCATCCATGCATGCTGTCCCTGCTGTTTCCTGTCCATTTCCGTGGTGTTTCCATCCTTTTCTGAGGTTCCCAGGTGTTTGGCCAAGCTTCCCTGTGCAGAGCCTTGGTCCCCTTGAAAAATGCTCGAGTCTCCCATTGACTTCAATGGGGCTCGTTACTCGAAACGAGCACTCGAGCATCGGGAAAAGTTCGTCTCGAATAACGAGTACCCGAGCATTTTAGTGCTCGCTCATCTCTAGTAAAGATGTAACCAGTGGAAGACAAAGATGGAGCTACCTTCTTCAGGATTCAACACCCGGACCTGAACATCTAGTGAAGTTCTAATGAAGTTTGGCCTGCTCAACGCTAGTCAACATTTCAAGGATAAGGATATATGTTGACCCTACACACCTACAACTGCTTCCATAATTGATGTTGATGTTCTTCTACTTCTAGTCATTAAATATTGACTAGAGATGAGCGAGCACTAAAATGCTCGGGTGCTCGTTATTCGAGACAAACTTTTCCAGATGCTCGAGTGCTCGTCTCGAATAACAAGCCCCATTGAAGTCAATGGGAGACCCGAGCATTTTTCAAAGGGACCATGGTTCGGGAATAAAATGTGTTATTTAATTGAAAAAGAATGTCTTCTGATAAGTTAGCAGATGTATGCAAACATCTGCAATCTATTCTTCACTGTCCCGCGCGTATATTATCTCCCGACAAGTTAGCAGATATGAAGAACAGTGAAGAATAGAATAAAAACAGTGAACACAGTGAACACAGGATCATTTAAGTGAAAAACACAGTGAAGAATAGATTACAGATGTTCGGCACATCTGCTTACTTGTCGGGAGATCCGCTGTCCCGGGATCCGCTCCTCTTCTTCCACTGAAGTCTCCCCGTGCTGCCCGATGTCTCCCCCGTGCTGCCCGATGTCTCCCCCGTGCTGCCCGATGTCTCCCCCGTGCTGCCCGATGTCTCCCCCGTGCTGCGCGATGTCTCCCCGTGCTGCTTGATGTCTCCCTGCTGCTTGATGTCTCCCTGCTGCCGTTCCGCGCGTATCTTCCTACAAGTAAGCAGATGTGCCAAACATCTGTAATCTATTCTTCACTGTGTTCTTCACTGTCTTTTTCACTTAAATGATCCTGTGTTCACTGTTTTTATTCTATTCTTCACTGTTCTTCACTGTGTTTTTTTAATTAAATGCTCGATCTCGAGCAGGGGAAATACTCGTCCGAGCAACGAGCCGTTTCGAGTACCTTAATACTCGAACGAGCATCAAGCTCGGACGAGTATACTCGCTCATCTCTAATATTGACCCTTGAAGAAGTTGATGCTTAAAGAAAATTTACCATCAATATCCATCACGAGACATCATTCATTATGGGTCATCAACGAATTGGGCTCGTGGAGGACTGTAAACCTCAACAGGTTAAGACTATAATATAAGCCATTATGAGGTTTGACAATTGAGATTCAGATTGTTTAAATACTTAAATTTTTAAAGCCACAGGATGGTATACTTACACATACACAAAGACATCAAGGAGTACATTGTCTCCATCTTCACTTGTCTTCTTATAACTACAAGTTAAAAAGAGAAAGAAAACATTTTGATAAATGTTGATTAATTTCCATGGTTTTACCGGCGCTGTGTCATCCATTCATCCTCTTTACCTCTTCATTCGATCATGAGTACGTGAAAACTGACCGGAGAACCATTTACTTTTTGGGACTTATGCAAATTCATATCTCCCTCACGATAGTTTCACTTTGAGTTTTTTTTAAAATTTGGTTTCAGGTGGTTTTTCACTGATCAGTGGTCAAGTTAGGACCTGCCCTTCTTTGTTCACTAACAATATTGGATCAGTGTTAAAACTAAAGTGTGAAAAGGACATTGAAAAGAATGGGGCACATTTACTTACCCATCCGGAGGAGTTCACCGAAAGTGCATTGTCCAACCATAATGCACTGTGTGCCCGATATCCTGCATGTGTCGCTTCACCTTCTTCCTGGTGCATGTAAGTGCTTGGCTTGGACACAATTTGAAAGTTAAATCCCGCGCTCAGTCCGAATCAGTCGGATCGTTCGGCGGCACGACCCCCCACTTCTGTCGCATGGAAGCAGCACACCATCCAATCGCGTGCGATACAATCCAAGCGCAGACACTTGTTAAATACCCGTCGCAGCCATGCAATCCCCGAAAACGTTGAAAAGTCCAACAAAAGTGCTCGCGGACCATTAGTAAATGAGCCCCAATGTGTCCATAAGCCAAAATGGGTTTAGTGAAAAATCACTGATGTGAAAAAAAAAACGCCAATGTGAGTCCACCCTTGGGCTTTTTCACATTGCCATTGGTTCTCAGCTTCCATTGCGCCTCTGTTGCGTATTGTCTCCTTTGTGTCTATGTTTAGCTTCCAGTTTTTATCCATATCCACAAAAAACCCTGAAGGTTTAACATTGGTTTGAAAACATCACACCTGGTTTCCCAGCCTTCCGTGATCCACATCCTTGAAAAAAATAGCACACAAATAGGCCATTGAAACCAACTCCGTATCCACATAGAGTAGTAAATCATAATTTAAAAAACACCAATACAACTAGATGGTGAGAAGCAGAAGTGCTACTCACCTCTGACTCGTGAATGTTTACAGCCCACCATATGTCTTACAGGACAAGTCTACTGCAAGAAATGAATGGGACATGAAAGGACACAAGGATTCTTGAGGGTCTCATCAGTTAAATCCTCAGTGTTTCAATATTTATGGGTTACCCTAGTGATAAATAGTATAAAAGAAGGAAAAATCTCTGTTAGACTGGACGTTCTCCTCTAGATACCTCCTCCCATTTTGAAAACCTGAGAGGTGAAGAGCATCTACAGTGGAGATTAAGAATATCTGTGAAGATCAAAGAACGCCCAGGTCTTATCCAACTCATGTCTTATCCGACTCAGGTCTTATCCAACTCAGGTCTTATCCAACTCAGGTCTTATCCAACTCAGGTCTTATCCAACTCAGGTCTTATCCAACTCAGGTTCTTATCCAACTCAGGTCTTATCCAACTCAGGTCTTATCCAACTCAGGTCTTATCCAACTCAGGTCTTATCCAACTCAGGTTCTTATCCAACTCAGGTCTTATCCAACTCAGGTCCTATCCAACTCAGGTCCTATCCAACTCAGGTCTTATCCAACTCATGTCTTATCCAACTCAGGTCTTATCCAACTCAGGTCCTATCCAACTCAGGTCTTATCCAACTCAGGTCTTATCCGACTCAGGTCCTATCCAACTCAGGTCCTATCCAACTCAGGTCTTATCCAACTCAGGTCTTATCCGACTCAGGTCCTATCCAACTCAGGTCCTATCCAACTCAGGTCCTATCCAACTCAGGTCCTATCCAACTCAGGTCTTATCCAACTCAGGTCTTATCCAACTCAGGTCTTATCCAACTCAGGTCTTATCCAACTCAGGTCTTATCCAACTCAGGTCCTATCCAACTCAGGTCTTAAGACAAAAGTGCAGAGACAGCATATAGAAAATAAATCGATAATTAGTCTATGAATAATAAAGATTTCAGTCCTACCATCCTCCTAGGGCCTCGATCCTGCTTTCACTTTCACTTGAGGACTCCCCTCCCCTTTCCTGACATCTGTTACAGCCTGTGATCATAAACCAGGAGTCCATTCCCCGCTCTTACACAATGTCGATTAGTCATACTATACTGCATGTAACACACACATACAACGTAACAGGGCTTAGACTAAAGAGACAAGAAACCACACAGGATGAAAACTAGAGACGTCCATAACCACATATCTCAGCAGGAAGTCAGAAATACATCCTCCAGATCCTATACAATGGAAACATAAAAAAGCACATACACACAATACATACAATCGTATACTAAGGCTCTGTCTTTCTTACACATGTACAGGACCCGGCTCGGTGTATCGTACACAACCACAAAGTATACGGCCGGGACTATATGTCACACATACAGTATAAGGAGAGTATTCTATCATATATTATACAGACTATACTGTCATAGTCCTACTCATATAAACAATATTATCAAGGATAAAAATAAGAACACTCTCAGAAAGACACAGACACACGCAGCCTCACACATAGGAATACCATGGACTCTGACATACATGTCAATATATATCGCGTTTTAGATATTTTTTTGTAATTACGTCAAGGCTCCGTGTTTTACAGGAAATGTCAAACAACATTTGGCACAAGTCACATTTGTTATCAGCTTATTGAAGATATCGAACATAAAGTTCAGAGAGTGTCCGGCACTTTGACCCTCCCAACCTCTGACAGAGGAATCAACACAGAGAAGGGAGTCAGAAGAGCGGAGCTGCTCTCTGTGTAGTAGCAGAACTGCACTTTTCCGGTCTTTTTCAGGCCCAGTTACTTGTTTGATACTCCTCACCAGGGTTGGTTGAGCCCCAAGTGCCAGCCTCCCCCAAATCTGATAACAAGGATATATCCAACGTAAGTGAAACTCTTATCCACCTCCATGGGGTCTCCCATGCTCAAGCTGTTGGATTCCAGCCTTACATTACCAAGACATAACGCCAAGACTCGAATAAAGGCCTGTGAAGCACAATCCCACCATTGGACCAAGGTGACATCTCATGTTCTCAGATCACACATCTGCCAGTCTGATGGAAACTGATTATGTTGATTGCTGGGTGCCAGCAGCCATGTGCCAACTACAGGAGAAGAGATGATGCGGGGGTAGGGAGGAATGGTTCAGAGGTTATCCTAATCTCCCTAGTTCTAGAGTTCTAGAGATATTAATACTGCAGCACCCCAAGACCATATCAGATTGTTATATATCAAATCTACTGTATGGACAACTATAGTTACTATACTCCTACAACCACCTAGACTATGACTGTATACTACTGTACATAACTAGCTCTGGGGTAGATTTGGTATTTCTGCAGCCCTAAGCAATAACATGAGTTGTATTATGGGTAAATACACCCCTAACCCAACTAGTGAGAGCATTGGTCCTACATGAGCCCATAGACCTGAAGGACACTGCACTCGGTTTTATTTTTACTTGCGGTTTTATTTCTATCTCTGTAACCGCACTTTCAGTTTCCTTTTCTGGATCTTTCTCTTCTTCTGTTCCTCTTACTGTCGGGGTTCCTCAGGGCTCAGTTCTAGGTCCTCTTTTCTTTTCGATCTATTCCGCCCCCATCGGACAAACCTCAGCAGATTTGGTTTGCAGGATCATCTTTATGCTGATGATACCCAGCTATATACTTCTGCCTTACTCCAGAACACTAGTGACTGTCTCTCTACTGTCTCTAATGTCTCCAGAATCTGCCCATTTCTTACAGTTGAAACCTCTAAAACACTAATTGTTGCTCTGATTCACTCTCGGCTAGAAGACTGTAACTCCCTACCAATTGGTCTTCTAGAGAAGACATTCTCCAATTGTCTCTAGAGAAGAATATACTTCTCAAGGGGCACCTCCACATGGAACCTTCATGCTAGGAACTTCTTTATGCTCAAATTCCTCTTTATATTGTTTCCCACTACAATCCGTATCTGATGAAGGTCCCTTTGGACTGAAAGCTCATATTTATATACTTTTAGGATTCTTTGGATCAAAATAAATGACCAATTCTGGAAGTTGGGATGTGTAGATTTGATCAAAGACAGGATCTATTGTGAGATGAGCTGATGAATGTGGACATCTCTTACTACAAGATAAACTCTACAAAATGGTTGGTGGAACCGACAGTCATTTCATTTTCAGCTAAAACCCCAGGCGTGGTCTCAGAATACACACATGATAACATCCTCATACTGACCTCAATAGGTACAGGTAGAAAGGTCTCCAATAGGAAGCAGAACTGAGAACTGACTTGTAGAGGACGAAACTCATTCTAATTGATTTATTGAGTCAACACAAAGAACAAAAAATGTTTGCATGTGCTGAGTCTTTCTACTGTTTCTATACGTGATATTGGGATGGTCAGCTATCAGCACTGCGACCATGCCTCCGGTGACACGCTCTCTATACTTGTGTCTATGGAGATCTAGGTCTCACCATCACACGCCTGAGATCTTTCTAGCGCTATATTGGGGGTGGAGGCAGCATACAGACGGTCCCCTACTTAAGAACACCCGACTTACAGACGACGCATAGTTACAAACGGACCTCTGGATGTTGGTCATTCACTGTACTTTTGCCATGGGCTACAAAGATCAGTGTGTGCAATTGACCTGTATTGTTAATCCTGGTTCTTACGACAACCCAACATTTTTAAAAATCCATTTGTCACAGAAACAAAAAAATTCTGTCTGGGGTTACAATTATAAAATATACAGTTCCAACTTACATACAAATTCAACTTAAGAACAAACCTACAGAACCTATCTTGTACATAACCCGGGGACTGCCCGTATACTCCTTTCACAGTTACTCATAATAACTTGGTAGGTTCCAGACACACTTTTATAAATAAGTATATTACATCTCAGCCTCCCTGACTGTATACTTATTTAGAATGATAGATAGATAGATAGATATGAGATAGATAGATAGTTAGATAGATAGATATGAGATAGATATGAGATAGATAGATAGTTAGATAGATAGATATGAGATAGATATGAGAGAGATAGATAGATATGAGAGAGATAGATAGATATGAGAGAGATAGATAGATATGAGATAGATAGATAGATAGATAGATAGATAGATATGAGATAGATAGATAGATAGATATGAGATAGATAGATAGATAGATAGATATGAGATAGATAGGAGATAGATAGATAGATAGATATGAGATAGATAGATAGATAGATAGATAGATAGATAGATAGATAGATAGATAGGAGATAGATAGATAGATAGATATGAGATAGATAGATAGATAGATAGATAGATAGGAGATAGATAGATAGATAGATAGATAGATAGGAGATAGATATGAGATAGATAGATAGATAGATATGAGATAGATAGGAGATAGATATAGATAGATAGATAGATAGATAGATAGATAGATAGATAGATAGATAGATAGATAGATAGATATGTAAAACAAAAAAAGTCCAAGGCAGCACAACCCAACGGCCTGGGTGCAAAAATCTGGATGTCCGTGGCAAGGACCAAATGGTATATACAAGGAAGGCAGCAGCACTCCAGTTGGTAGAATAAATCAGGGTGGTCTTTATTTCAGATGCGACGTTTCGGTGTATCCACCTTTTTCAAGCAAAGATAGATAGATAGATATGAGATAGATAGATAGATAGATAGATAGATATGAGATAGATAGATAGGAGATAGATATGAGATAGATAGATAGATAGATATGAGATAGATATGAGATAGATAGATAGATAGATAGATATGAGATAGATAGATAGATAGATATGAGATAGATATGAGATAGATAGATAGATAGATAGATAGATAGATAGATAGATAGATAGATATGAGATAGATAGATAGATAGATAGATAGATAGATATGAGATAGATAGATAGATAGATAGATAGATAGATAGATAGATAGATAGATAGATAGATAGATATGAGATAGATAGATAGATAGATAGATAGATATGAGATAGATAGATAGATATGAGATAGATAGATAGATAGGTATGAGATAGATAGATAGATAGATAGATAGATAGATAGATAGATAGATAGATAGATAGATATGAGATAGATATGAGATAGATATGAGATAGATAGATAGATAGATAGATAGATAGATAGATAGATAGATAGATATGAGATAGATAGATAGATATGAGATAGATAGATAGATATGAGATAGATAGATAGATAGATAGGTAATTGAAAATAGGCAGCACTCCAAGGTATTCAGTGAAAAAGTGGTGTTCTTTATTTCATGTTAGAGTACATTAAAGTACATAAGCAGCGACGTTTCGGCTCCAGGGAGCCTTTTTCAAGCCAAGTGAAGACAGTGGAGCTCATATATATACCAAACAGAGTGATCACATGATTAAGTAGCCCCACCCCCTAATTTGCATATCCCGTCTAAATTTACAAACATGATAGGCATTAAATATCCACAAAATCATCAATAAATATATACATAGTGAAAGTGCATGTGCTGTGGTACAGTGTAAAATCAATGGTATGTACTGTACCACAGCACATGCACTTTCACTATGTATATATTTATTGATGATTTTGTGGATATTTAATGCCTATCATGTTTGTAAATTTAGACGGGATATGCAAATTAGGGGGTGGGGCTACTTAATCATGTGATCACTCTGTTTGGTATATATATGAGCTCCACTGTCTTCACTTGGCTTGAAAAAGGCTCCCTGGAGCCGAAACGTCGCTGCTTATGTACTTTAATGTACTCTAACATGAAATAAAGAACACCACTTTTTCACTGAATACCTTGGAGTGCTGCCTATTTTCAATTACCTACCTCTGGAGGACCTAAAGCCTGGTTCTGAGTGCCTGCACCCACCACTGCTATTTCTTTGATGTGCTGTTTTGGACTTTCCCTACGTAGATAGATAGATAGATAGATAGATAGGAGATAGATAGATATGAGATAGATAGATAGATAGATAGATAGATAGATAGATAGATAGATAGGAGATAGATAGATAGATAGATAGGAGATAGATAGATAGATAGGAGATAGATAGATATGAGATAGATAGATATGAGATAGATAGATAGATATGAGATAGATAGATAGATATGAGATAGATAGATAGATAGATAGATAGATAGATAGATAGATAGGAGATAGATAGATAGATAGATAGATAGATAGATAGATAGGAGATAGATAGATAGATAGATAGATAGATAGATAGATAGATAGATAGATAGATAGGAGATAGATAGATAGATAGGAGATAGATAGATAGGAGATAGATAGATAGATAGATAGATAGATATGAGATAGATAGATAGATAGATATGAGATAGATAGATATGAGATAGATAGATAGATAGATAGATAGGAGATAGATAGATAGATAGATAGATAGATAGATAGATAGATAGATATGATAACAATGCACCATCTTAAGATGGTTGTGTCTCTGGCTGGTAATTTGTAATACATCATGGGATTGAGAGCCAAGCAGAAGAGAATACATGGAAGGGTGGAGCCTTTTTTCATACATCATGTATAAAAGAGGAGCAGAGTGTGATATACAGTGTGGTTGAGGGGTGCAGGGAAGGAACGTTGTGTTATAATTGGGTGTCTTTTCTAAGAAATTTTTAAAAATACCTGGGAATAGTAAGAAAAGGATTATTACTCAACTGTCTGTTCCTATAGAGAGCCGGCACTGCCTTTCCGTTGGTCGGCCCTCGTGAGGGCATATGGTCCATGGTGGATACAGCTAATCAGTAGTCACACTGGTCACGTGCCACACTGTCATCATTGTAGCTCCAAAATGGATGCATGTATACAGACTGGAATCACTGTGGTCACTAACAGCCTATCCATCTACATACTGGGGTGCCCAACGGAGATCTAGCACCGGATCTAGAAGGGACTGGACATGTAATGATACTTTTGCTATTTTAGCCGATTTTCAAGGGCTGAAAAGTGTAATAAACTGAAGAATGTACAGACCTATTGAGGACAGGTTCTGCTTTGTTGGACAATGTGCATGAGGCGAGACACATTTCCTCAAGCTGAGCCTGTGGTTAGTAGGTGGTGGTTGTGTAGTTCTTACGGGTGGGAAGTACCAATAGTATGTGACACCGGAAATAAGCTTCAGAACAAGGTGTTTTAGATAGAAGAGCTGACTACTTGGGAGAACTTCTTATTCTAATTATGGGAAGTTCCTTGATATGTGGCTTTATATTTTTTTGTCTTCAGAGAGGTAAGTCTTGTATCTATCAGTATTACTGGCTGGTTGTGTGAATGACATTTCTTCAATTCCTGATGGGTTAGATTTTCTAGTAAAAACATTATTAAATTGCCCATCATCTGCTTTCTATGTTTTGGGCCAGGGGTATAACAAGGGGAGGCTGTGGCCCATAGCAGATATCTGCATGGGGCCCCCCTATTTACACACATAGGGGGTATTTACCATACATCGGCGCTCGTGCAACAGCGTATGATGGTCCCGCCGATCTTCCGGTACAGCCCGATACATCAAGAGGTTTAGTTCTGTGTAGAATCCATCATAAAATATCTGTATATTGTTAACCAAAATAATGAAAACGCACAATTATTTGGGAAATGACGGGGTTACTGTACGATGCGCTACATCCAAAAAGGAAACAGTATTGAAATACTAAAAAATTCATTGAGATGTATTGTGGGACAACGAGATTTAATGCCGATAGTCAACATGGTTGGTGTGGATCCAGAACTTCCATAATTTCCATTATTCTTCTTCTTTGATACACAGTAGGAGTAGTGGATAACATATGGCTCCATTCTACCAATCATCCATTGTTATGGGACAACGTTGGGACAATACGGACCTTGAGTGGTGCATGAGGCTGGTCAATTTCATTAACGTCTGATAGAAATGTTAAAAAATACACAAGTAAAGTATGTAACCTGTACGAGGTTCCCCTAATGTTCTGAGGAACATTCCAGGCAAAATGAAGACAGTTGTAATATGTCCACATTGGTCTAATAACTTGAAGGAACTCCATGCTCATTGTAGAGTAGAAGAATGTGGAGCATAACATGAAGATCTCTCTAGGTGTATGTCTTCCATTGTTTGAATGTCCCTTAACAATTGTAATAAGTAGATAAGAAGACAATATGGTCCCCTTTGTCTCTTTTCTGGTTGTTTAAAGCTGTATTAGGCGAGGAATCTTGTGGAGCAATGAAGAAAGTCTCAGCTGTAGAAGGAGGACAGGTGACACTTCTTGCTGATAACATTGGAATCAGAAAAAGTACCTGGAGAAGAGAGAACGATACAACATATATTGCAAAAACATCACCCGGTAAACTTGGCCTCGTTGAAGATGGTCCATATACAGGACGCCTCAAAGTCACAGCCGATGGATCCTTAATAATAACCCAACTCAACCAAGAGGACCAAGGACTTTACAGAGCAGAGATATGGAGAACCTCCAGTCAGTGTGTGCAGTTGTATGATCTCAGGGTGACAGGTAAGTGACCTCTAATAATAAAAACATGGAAAAACTTGGCAGCAGCCTGGTTTGAAGGTCTGGTAGCCTTTTCATGAAGGACTCCATATTCACAGTTGGTTGTCTTCTTGGACAAACATGCTATGGAGAAACATCAAATCCTTACTAGACCTCTGCCATGGTCTGTTCCTGGTGTGGACTTCCAATGATTAGATATTTATCTCCAATCAATTAATTTGTAATTGCCTTGAAGGACACTGAGGGTCAGGACAGGGTCAACACAACTTAAAATCTCTAGTGTACCACCCCATAATAGGGTTTCCTGACCCTAAAATGAGGGCCGAATGTCAGATTATGGAAAAGGAGTACTCAACTTTCTACAGGTTCATGTAAACATAAGGCCCCTTTCACACTTCAGAGTTTTCACAGACTCTGATCAGGGAGCGATCAGGGTTTGGTCAGTAAAAAAACAGACATTTTCCATCAGAGTTCCATCAATTTTCATTAAGAATCTGTTTAGTGTCTCAGATTTTCAGGCCCAGGTCCACTTAGAGTCATAATAACTAAATGACACCCCTCTTTTAGCTAAAAATTGTTTCCCTCACACCCCAATAAAAACAACTTTGTAATCTTGCCTGGCATACAGCCATATCATGCTGAGGTCAAAGGGGACGTTCACGGCTTGGTGAATGTCTTCTTCTCACCATTCAGGGCTTCATATCATGTGATCAGGGTAATGTTACCTTTACCCAACAACATTTTTAAAATGTACCCCTTGTTTGTATCTGATCACATGAAAGCCTCCATGGGGGCATGGGAAGGAGAAGAAGTCTGTGCAGACATGCTGTGATTTCATGTGATCAGATACATACATGGGGTAAATGTTAAAAATGTTATTGGGTAAAGGACCTTAGATGACATCACCCTGTTAACATGACATGAAGTGCTGAATGTTGAGATGAAGGCATTCGCCAAGCTGAGTAGGCCTCGTACCCTGTGACTCCAGCTCGATCTGGCTGTATGAAAGGCAAGATTACAAAATTGATTTTATGGAGATGTAAGGGAAACAATGATTAGCTAAAAGAAGGGTGTCATTTAGTTGATAGGGCTCTATGGGAACCTGTATTAGTGAAAAATGTGGTGACAGGTTCCCTTTAATCAGTTTTTACTGCATTTTCATGCGCATAGAAAAAGCATGAAAAAAAAACCTGATGACTGGTTTTATCTTATCTCGGAAAATGGAAGAGTGAAAAAACGCATTGCACTTGCATGTGTCTCAGGGTGCAGTGCGCTATTAATGCATCTCCATAGACTTATAGTTACAACTATTTAAGTTGATGTAATAAGACATAAGGCAAAAAGTAAGAGTTTTCGGCAAGTTCTTGTCAGAAAGTCCATTTTCAGTATTTATTCCTATGAGAAGGCGTCTGACAATACTGAGGGGAATATCTCAGTAGTAAAAGCTTCCATGGGGCCCAGAGAAACAGGATGACTATATCACATTAGACTGTATCTTAGACTCTTATAGAGTTGTACTGAGGGACAGGGGCATCACTACAGGGGTAACAGCCATAGCAGCCGCTAAGGGGCCCGCAGAGTCAGGGGGCCCCAGCATCTGGGGTGTTGGGTGTGTATTGGGTATGCTGTGTGTGTATGTATATGTTGTTCGTCTGTATATGGCATTGTATGTATGTGTATATTTGCTGTATATGTGGTGTGTATAGGCTGCATGGGTGCATGTGGTACTATATGTATGTGCTGTATGTATGTATGTATTTGTTGTGTGTGTATACTGTATGTATGTTTATGCTATGTGTGTATATATGGTGTGTGTGTGTATATGCTGTATGTATGTATATGTGGTGTGTGTATATATGGTGTGTGTATATATGCTGTATGTATGTATATGTGGTGTGTGTATACTGTATTTATGTTTATGCTATGTGTGTATATATGGTGTGTATATGCTGTATGTATATTTGGTGTGTATACTGTATGTATGTTTATTCTATGTGTGTATATATGGTGTGTTTATGCTGTATGTATGTATGTATGTATGTATGTATGTATATGTGGTGTGTGTATACTGTATTTACGTGTATGCTATGTGTGTATATATGGTGTGTATATAAGGATATAAATGTGTGTCTAAATGTATGTGATTGTAACTCACAAGTGTGAGTGTACAAATATATATATTTTTGTTAAGGGGTAAAGGGGGCCCCATTTAGATGTCTGCTATGGGGCACTGTCTCTTACTAGTTACGCCCTTGCTAAGGGGATCACTCCATTAAAGAGCTACCATATACATAAACTTCTTTCTCTCCGTCCTCAGACGAGGAGCTCACAGATGGCAGAGACCTGACATTTGTGCGTCTTGTACTTTCGGCTTGTGTGTTTCTTATCACCTGTTGTGTGACTGTCCACCATCTGAAGAGCGAAGTGTTTGAAAGAAAGAGATGAAGCCATCGATCAGAATTCCTACCAAAAACTGAGTGTTGGGACTTCAGTGGATTTCAGGACGATCGTTGCAAGTTTAGCGGAACACAATCAAGATCCTTAATTAAAAACTGAAATCTTAAAGTGACCCTCATCCTCTGCAAGTGGAATCATAAAATATGTGAGGCTTTGCTTCCTCATACAACTATCTATTAATATCTCTTAAAATGTGTTACTTCTCTTTGGGTAGTGTTGATTATGTATTCAGTACATGGACTTCTACTGCTGGAACTATCGGCCAATATCAGCCGTGGCTTCATCTTGTGGCAAAGAGGTCCACAGTCTCACTGCTCTTATAGGAAGGAATCCCTGTCTATGAAGATGATCGCCCTCGGCTCCATTGACTTGAAAGGGATTTCTGCAATGTTACGAGACAAGCCAATAGCAGAAGTCAGTAATACAGAATGTAATACACATCGGATCAAAAATCTAAAAATATACCTGTTGTATAATTTTCAAAAATCTATCCAATGACACCAAACTTGCCCCCCTTCCATCATTCCACCCTCTGGGGGATGGCAGCAGGGGGCAACATAAAAAATATTTAATGGGAACCCCTATTTATTGAAGATTTTGTTTCCCCAGGGAAAAATCAGAAAAATCAATTTCGGTGACAGATGGCAGTATAATCACCAAATAAATGAAATGTGTGCACACAAAATAACAAAAAATAAAACACGAAATATCTCTATCTTTAGAAGGTAATCGAGCTCTCCGAAGTGTGAGAGGCGGGAACTCATATTACACCAGCCCCTGATGTGTGAGAGGTGGGGACTCACATTACACCAGCCCCCGATGTGTGAGAGGCGGGGACTCGCATTACACCAGCCCCCAATGTGTGAGAGGCAGGAACTCACATTAAACCAGCCCCCGATGTGCGAGAGGCGGGGACTCACATTACACCAGCCCCCAATGTGTGAGAGGCGGGGACTCACATTACACCAGCCCCTGATGTGTGAGAGGCAGGGACTCACATTACATCAGCCCCCAATGTGTGAGAGGTGGGGACTCACATTACACCAGCCCGCAATGTGTGAGAGGCGGGGCTCACATTACAACAGCCCCCAATGTGTAAGAGGCGGGGACTCACATTACACCAGCCCCCGACGTGTGAGAGGCGGGGACACACATTACACCAGCCCCCAATGTGTGAGAGGCAGGAAATCACATTACACCAGCCCCTGATGTGTGAGAGGCTGGGACTCACATTACACCAGCCCCTGATGTGTGAGAGGTGGGGACTCACATTACACCAGCCCCTGATGTGTGAGAGGTGGGGACTCACATTACACCAGCCCCCAATGTGTGAGAGGCGGGGACTCACATTACACCAGCCCCCAATGTGTGAGAGGCAGGAACTCACATTAAACCAGCCCCCGATGTGCGAGAGGCGGGGACTCACATTACAACAGCCCCCGATGTGTGAGAGGCGGGGACTCACATTACACCAGCCCCCGATGTGTGAGAGGCCTGGAACTCACATTACACCAGCCCCCGATGTGTGAGAGGCGGGGACTCACATTACACCTGCCCCTGATGTGTGAGAGGAGAGGACTCACATTACACCAGCCCCCAATGTGTGAGAGGTGGGGACTCATATTACACCAGCCCCCGATGTGTGAGAGGCGGGGACTCACATTACACCAGCCCCCGATGTGTGAGAGGCGGGGACTCACATTACACCAGCCCCTAATATGTGAGAGGCAGGAACTCACATTACACCAGCCCCCGATGTGTGAGAGGCGGGGACTCACATTACACCAGCCCCCGATGTGTGAGAGGCCGGGAACTCACATTACACCTGCCCCCAATGTGTGAGAGGCAGGAACTCACATTACAACAGCCCCCAATATATAAGAGGCGGGGACTCACATTACACAAGCCCCCGATGTGTAAGAGGCGGGAACTCACATTACACCAGCCCCCAATGTGTGAGAGGCGGGAAATCACATTACACCAGCCCCTGATGTGTGAGAGGCTGGGACTCACATTACACCAGCCCCTGATGTGTGAGAGGTGGGGACTCACATTACACCAGCCCCTGATGTGTGAGAGGTGGGGACTCACATTACACCAGCCCCCAATGTGTGAGAGGCGGGGACTCACATTACACCAGCCCCCAATGTGTGAGAGGCAGGAACTCACATTAAACCAGCCCCCGATGTGCGAGAGGCGGGGACTCACATTACACCAGCGCCCGATGTGTGAGAGGCGGGGACTCACATTACACCAGCCCCCGATGTGTGAGAGGCCTGGAACTCACATTACACCAGCCCCCGATGTGTGAGAGGCGGGGACTCACATTACACCTGCCCCTGATGTGTGAGAGGAGAGGACTCACATTACACCAGCCCCCAATGTGTGAGAGGTGGGGACTCATATTACACCAGCCCCCGATGTGTGAGAGGCGGGGACTCACATTACACCAGCCCCCGATGTGTGAGAGGCGGGGACTCACATTACACCAGCCCCTAATATGTGAGAGGCAGGAACTCACATTACACCAGCCCCCGATGTGTGAGAGGCGGGGACTCACATTACACCAGCCCCCGATGTGTGAGAGGCCGGGAACTCACATTACACCAGCCCCCAATGTGTGAGAGGCAGGAACTCACATTACAACAGCCCCCAATATATAAGAGGCGGGGACTCACATTACACAAGCCCCCGATGTGTAAGAGGCGGGAACTCACATTACACCAGCCCCCAATGTGTGAGAGGCGGGAAATCACATTACACCAGCCCCCGATGTGTGAGAGGTGGGGACTCACATTACACCAGCCCCCAATGTGTGAGAGGCGGGGACTCACATTACACCAGCCCCCAATGTGTGAGAGGCGGGGACTCACATTACACCAGCCCCCAATGTGTGAGAGGCGGGGACTCACATTACACCAGCCCCCAATGTGTGAGAGGTCGGGAACTCACATTACACCAGCCCCCGATGTGTGAGAGGTGAAGACTCACATTACACCAGCCCCCGATGTGTGCGAGGCGGGGACTCACATTACACCAGCCCCCCGACGTGTGAGAGGCGGGGACTCACATTACACCAGCCCCCGACGTGTGAGAGGCGGGAACTCACATTACACCTGCCCCTAATATGTGTGAGAGGAGGGGACTTACATTACACCAGCCCCCGATGTGTGAGAAGCGGGGACTCACATTACACCAGCCCCCGATGTGTGAGAGGCGGGAACTCACATTACACCAGCCCCTGATGTGTGAGAGGCTGGGACTCACATTACACCAGCCCCCGACGTGTGAGAGGCGGGGACTTACATTACACCAGCCCCCGATGTGTGAGAGGTGGGAACTCACATTACACCAGCCCCGATGTATAAGAGGTCTGGGACTCACATTACACCAGCCCCCGACGTGTGAGAGGCGGGGACTCACATTACACCTGCCCCTGATGTGTAAGAGGCGGGGACTCACATTACACCAGCCCCTGATGTGTGAGAGGAGGAGACTCACATTACACCAGCCCCTGATGTGTGAGAGGAGGGGGCTCACATTACACAAGCCCCTGATGTGTGAGAGGCGGGGACTCACATTACACCAGCCCCCAACGTGTGAGAGGCGGGAACTCACATTACACCAGCCCCCAATGTGTGAGAGGTGGGAACTCACATTACACCAGCCCCCGACGTGTGAGAGGCGGGGACTCGCATTACACCAGCCCCCAATGTGTGAGAGGCGGGAACTCACATTACACCAGCCCCCGAGGTGTGAGAGGTGGGGACTCACATTACACCTGTACTTTATGTGTGAGAGGTGGGGAGTCACATTACACCTCAATTTTTTTTTTGTTTTTCCATCTAATGTTTATCTCCCACAATTTTTTGCCCATTTTGATTTTGGTCATCTGGCAATAAAAATGACTTGAATCAAAGATTGAATAATTTTGGGGAATCTAAATCTGCAATAAAAATGGGGATTACCATGAAAGATTTTAAAGTTGCCCCTCAGCCCACCCCCAGGGGTTCATGGTAGGAGGCTGAGTTTGGTATAATTGGATAGATCTTTGAAAAACATTTGACAGGTATATTTTTAGATATCCGATTTGAATTTTACGAGATAATCCACCGTCCCGACCTTTCTGTTACACCCTGTTTATATGAAAACCCAAATAATTTTTACATATTTTTGGTCCAGTGTGTCCAGATATTTTTTTTCCTTTCTATGTAAATGAATTTTCAATAAAAATAGATGAAACATTAAAAATGAGTCCGGTCCAACATACAACAAATTGCTTCGGCCATGACCTCTAGTGAGAAATGGTGGGGCTATTTTTTTTTAAGTGGTCTTCTCACTCAATGGAGCAGAAGAACAACCCCAACCCTAATGTGAAAGGAGTAAAAGAGGGAAACTGTTCTGTGGGTCTTCTGCTACTGTATGACCATAAGAGGTCATTGTATATGTGACATTTGGGCCAATCTCTGGCATCAGCAGTCACTTTTGAAGCTTCATGACATGTGCAAGGAACATGGCATCATAACTGGTGAGCCATTGGGAGCAGAAGCACAGAGGATCACACAGTTGCCACTAGGGATTTCTGATGGAGTAATTGTATCATTACTGTGTTTCCTCCCAATTCTGCCCCTTAAAGGGCACCTACCACCACAAATCTACCTATAAAAGGTAGATCGGGTGGTAGGTGGATCAATAGGACGTGAGGATAGCCCTTTTAAGGGCTAATCCTCACGTCCCCGCAATGATTTGAAAACTTTTATTGCCCCAATATTAAAATTTTCTTATGCGGCTACTGGGGCGTGGAGTAGCCGCATCTGAGGTTACACGAGGCGGCTACTCCACGCCCCGGTAGCCTCTTTTCTCCTCCTACCAAAAATCTTTGGCGCGCAGCTACGAGGAGCTGCGCGCCCTCGTCCGGCACATCTGCTGTCTGCGCATGCGCAGAACAGCAGGCGCGCCTGTGCAGCTCCGACTCCGTAGCAGTGACCGCGCAGGCGCGGGCCTGTTGTTCTGCGCATGCGCAGACAGCAGATGTGCCGGACGAGGGCGCGCAGCTCCTCGTAGCTGCGCGCCGAAGATTTTTGGTAGGAGGAGAAAAGAGGCTACCGGGGCGTGGAGTAGCCGCCTCGTGTAACCTCAGATGCGGCTACTCCACGCCCCAGTAGCCACATAAGAAAATTTTAATATTGGGGCAATAAAAGTTTTCAAAACATTGCGGGGACGTGAGGATTAGCCCTTAAAAGGGCTATCCTCACGTCCTATTGATCCACCTACCACCCGATCTACCTTTATAGGTAGTTTCGTGGTGGTAGGTTCCCTTTAAGGGGTTTCCTACAACTGGTAAATACCTTTTGAATAACCTTAGTTGTAATGGCCTAAAAAAAACACTTGTTCTATTTGTAATTTTGGAGGGGGGATGCAGCAATGCAAAGCCACTAGGCCATCACCCACGATTTCTAGGGTAATGATCAATTGCAGAAATATATACTAGAGCACTAGTAGAACAACTAACAGACATCATAGCAAAACAATACCATCATTCCCATGTGGAATATTCTTCTTACTTGGGTCAGGAAGTAAGAGGCCGCCTCATGCGGAGGTGTAGAGACACTGACACTCAACTGTGGAATTTTGGGAAATTTGCAAATGCATTTTCCAGGAAAAACATTGGAGCTTATTTACTAAGGGTCCGCAGATCACATTTCAGTCGGACCTCCCAACATTTTCGGGATTTGCATGCAACAGAAATCGGGGATTTGGGCGGCCCGTTGGACGATACGACCGATTCTGACTCAACGCGGGATTAAACATTCAAATTGTGTTGCATCCAATGCACTTACAGTGCCTACAAGTAGTATTCAACCCCCTGCAGATTTAGCAGGTTTGATAAGAAGCCAATAAGTTAGAGCCTTCAAACTTCAAACAAGAGCAGGATTTATTAACAGATGCATAAATCTTACAAACCAAAAAGTTATGTTGCTCAGTTAAATTTTAATACATTTTAAACATAAAAGTGTGGGTCAATTATTATTCAACCCCTCAAACCACCAGAATTCTGTTTGGTTCCCCTAAAGTATTAAGAAGTAGTTCAGGCACAAAGAACAATGAGCTTCACATGTTTGGATTAATTATCTGTTTTTCCAGCCTTTTCTGACTATTTAAGACCCTCCCCAAACCTGTGAACAGCACTCATACATGGTCAACATGGGAAAGACAAAGGAGCATTCCAAGGCCATTAGAAACAAGATTGTGGAGGTTCACAAGGCTGGCAAGGGGTACAAAACCCTTTCCAAGGAGTCGGGCCTACTTGTCTCCACTGTTGGGAGCATCATCCGGAAGTGGAAGGCTTATGGAACTACTGTTAGCCTTCCACGGCCTGGACAGCCTTTGAAAGTTTCCTCCCGTGCCGAGGCCAGGCTTGTCCGAAGAGTCAAGGCTAACCCAAGGACAACAAGGAAGGAGCTCCGGGAAGATCTCATGGCAGTGGGGACATTGGTTTCAGTCAATACCATAAGTGACGTACTCCACCGCAATGGTCTCAGTTCCAGATGAGCACGTAAGGTACCTTTACTTTCAAAGCGTCATGTCAAGGCTCGTTTACAGTTTGCTCATGATCACTTGGAGGACTCTGAGACAGACTGGTTCAAGGTTCTCTGGTCTGATGAGACCAAGATCGAGATCTTTGGTGCCAACCACACACGTGACGTTTGGAGACTGAATGGCACTGCATACGACCCCAAGAATACCATCCCTACAGTCAAGCATGGTGGTGGCAGCATCATGCTGTGGGGCTGCTTCTCAGCCAAGGGGCCTGGCCATCTGGTCCGCATCCATGGGAAGATGGATAGCACGGCCTACTTGGAGATTTTGGCCAAGAACCTCCGCTCCTCCATCAAGGATCTTAAGATGCGTCGTCATTTCATCTTCCAACAAGACAACGACCCAAAGCACAAAGCCAAGAAAACCAAGACCTGGTTCAAGAAGGAAAAAATCAAGGTGTTGCAGTGGCCTAGTCAGTCTCCTGACCTTAACCCAATTGAAAACTTGTGGAAGGAGCTCAAGATTAAAGTCCACATGAGACACCCAAAGAACCTAGATAACTTGGAGAAGATCTGCATGGAGGAGTGGGCCAAGATAACTCCAGAGACCTGTGCCGGCCTGATCAGGTCTTATAAAAAACGATTATTAGCTGTAATTGCAAACAAGGGTTATTCCACAAAATATTAAACCTAGGGGTTGAATAATAATTGACCCACACTTTTATGTTTAAAATTTATTAAAATATAACTGAGCAACATAACTTTTTGGTTTGTAAGATTTATGCATCTGTTAATAAATCCTGCTCTTGTTTGAAGTTTGAAGGCTCTAACTTATTTGCTTCTTATCAAACCTGCTAAATCTGCAGGGGGTTGAATACTACTTGTAGGCACTGTACATACACCGGGAAGAAGAAGGTGAACTCTGTCGGACCTGAGCTGGGAAGCGGCACATGCAGGAAATTGGGCGCACAATCTTAGTGAATCGCGGCAGAGTTCATTCTCGTCGGACAACGCACATCTGGGAACGTGCCAGGGATGGGTAAGTAAATGTGTCTCTTAGCTACCTTGTAAGACAACCCCTTAACATGACTTTCACGAAGCCTAATGAAATGATACCGGATTAAAGCAAACCAGTATATCTTCTCCAGAAGGAACAGATTCCCAAATGTAGACTGAGCTGTTTTGATGTCTTTTGTTGTCTTGTCAGTAGAGTGTAGGGAACTGGTTCAACTGATTTCCCTTCTTACCTGTTGTCACATTAAAGCCAATCCACAGATTCCTCAGATGGAACTATCTTAAAAGGAACGGGAAATTGAAAAGTTGTAACCACCGAACCAGGGCCCAAAGCATGGCCAGACATCATTTAGTCTAGAACCCCAGGATAAGGATGAGCCAAGGGTGGTAGCTGACTGAAGGTGTGATGACACTTAGGCTCAAAGCTTTTGCCCCTCACAAGTCCCACTGCCCACCCTACCTGTACAGTTGTACTAGTGCTGTAGGTAGTGGGAGGTTGAGGAGCAGAAGTATCACCACTTATCATCTCCACCAAACCTTCAGGCAGCAGCTGTTCATGTCTCAACCTCCTCCTGTAGCCCCCTCTCTGGTCCTTGGAAAGTTTAGCTTGTTCTCTAATGGTCACAGGGATTAAAAAAAGCATCAAAATGTCCCTTCTGCCCTCTACAGATGGATCGGTACCTGACATCAGGTACTATAGGAATTTCATTGTTCTCCTGCAATCTGTCTTGCAGGAATTTGCAGGTCTTGGCCTCTTCTAGTGATGTTCTCTTTGCCCTACATCAGCCCTGGCTGTCCACTCTCTCTGCCGAGGCTAGAGGACCGTTGCATCATGTGACCATGAAGACTTTACAGGTCCTTCAGCATTTGTAGTTGCAACAACTGCCCTGACTATGTATCATAAAGTGGGGAAAATAAGTATTTAATTCCCTGACGAAGTTTTCCCACCTTCATAGAAAGGAGAGGTCTGTAATTCTTATTGTAGACCAATTCAATTGTGAGAGACAGAATCTAATAAAAATCCAGAAAATCACATCTTGTTATAGTTCATTTATATTTTATTACATGAAATATTTAATCACCTAAGTTTCTGGGGTAAAGTTTCAGGTCTGCTGAGTGTCCACAGCGAGATATTAATGTAGTAAAACAATTCATGCTCCGTCTATCTCACCAACTTCTATATAACCGGAGGAAATGTTACCACAGACATTACACCTCCGAGGTTCTTACACATCAGCCACTCAGTGACAAAGGAAAGAGAAGAGATTGAAGATGCTGAAGATGCTCTACATGTGCACCTTCTTCTTACTTTATCATGCCGGTAAGTTGTATCACTTTGTAGTTATGTGTCCATGATATTCCAGATTCCATCGCAAAATGTCAATCATCTTAAAAGTTGCTCTTCGTATTTCTTCTTCTTCTTAGACCTCTTCTTACAATCCACACAAATTAACATATACTAGATAGACACAGATATGGTGTAGATAAATAGATATGACATAGATAGATTGATAGATAACATGAAAGGGTCAACCCACTAACTGAATACAGGGAACCGAAGTCATGTCAACTATTGCTACATCTGTAGATATGAGACAAATAGATAGATATGATAACGATAACTGGTGCTGGGAGTCCAAACATTCTAGCTATACAAGATGCAGGGAGCTCCTGCTTCCCTATGATACGACCACCAAGGACATCTTGTTTGGGAAACATCTAATAAGCTTGGCCACCTTAGACCTAACACCATTCGAGAAATAAAGCCTCAGACTTGGACACATTTACTAAGGGCTTTGTGCTGCACTTTAGTTGGACTGTTCACGTTCTTCATGGTTAAAACGGCTTGCACAGATATTTAAGAAGTCTCTGCGCTGTTGTTGTGGCGCACGCGACCCTTTTGTGGCGGCTTCCATGCAACACAAATAAGGGGGTGTGGTGTCGGATGGCCCGAGAGATTTGGACCGAGCGCGGTATTTTATTTTCAAATTGTGTCACACGCCCTATGTTAAAGATGCACCACAAAAAAGATGGTGAACGCTGTTGGACCAGTCGGGGAAGTGACACGTTCATGATTTCACGATCTTAGTGAATCGCCGCACGCAGTGTTACAGACGGACAATGCACTTTAAGTGACCTCCAGTGACCTTGTAAGTAAATGTGCCCCAATGCCTCTTAGCTACCTTGTAAAGCAGCCCCCTTAACATCATGCATGACTTCCAGGAAGCCTGAAATGACATGGGTTTTCCCACAAAGACAAGGATAGGGCCTAAATTGCTGATCAGTGGTGGTGTGCGCTGAGAACTCCCGCAGATTGCAAAAACAAGGGGTCCGACTGACCCCTCTCCGCTCATCAGACTATTGGAGCAGACAGCCGCGCATGACCGTTCTGCACCATTAATCTCTATGAAGCTGACGGAAATTGCTGAGCGTCGGAAATGGAGCAGAGCAGTCATTCTGCTCCATGGATTTGCATGACTTTCAGGAAGCCTAATGCCATGATGTGGGATTAAAGGGGTTTTCCCACGAAGACTAGGATAGGGCCTAAATTGCTGATCAGTGGTGGTATGTGCTGAGTCCCCCCGAAGATTGACTGGAGCAGAGCAGTCATCCGCGGCCCTCTGCTCCATGGAGCGGTGAGCGGTCAGTCGGACCCCTTGTTTTCGCGATCTGTGGTGGTCTCCCCACTGATTAGCAAGTTAGGCCCTATCACGTGAATAGGGCCTAACTTGTCTTTGTGGGAAAACCCCTTTAAAACCAAATCAGTATATCTATTCCAGAAGGAACAGACAGCCCTGTTTCGATAGGGTTGCGTCTCTTGACTAAAGTGTAGGGAACTGCTTTGTCAGAGTGAGAGGCTTTTAAATAGGGTCAGGAACTATGAGGCTTTCTTCCTGTAACATTACATAGTTCTTCTCGAAATATATAATACAGGACAGGAAAGGTCCTCCAAAAGCTAGAGATGTTTTTTCTAGCAGCTCTCCACTCAGGTTAGGATCCTGCCAAGGGGCGAACCCTTTCTTAACTCAGAATTCACGTTATATAGATTTTCTATCCAAAGATAAGCTTCCAGATGTGTAGTCACATCCTTTATGTCATGTTGCGACGTATAACTTATGCCTAGAATATAATAAAACATCACTGGAGGTGGTTTGCTTAGTGAATAACTTTTAATACATTTTTCAGTATGCAATGTAATACTGTGGGACAAAAGAAAAATAAATTTGGCAATCCTCTAAGCCCTATGCACTTGAATGGTTAATTCCATCCCAACTCTTTGTGGCCGAGATAAGAAGAGTCCAAAATCTCTTTGAAACTACGTTTGAATAATGACCATAGACTTACCGGTCATAGTTTTGAAGAGATTTGGGCTCTTCTTATCGGATCCGTAAATAAAGTTACGGACACAGTGTTGACCAACTATGGTGCATCATCTCCACAACTCCCGACCTGGACAAGTAGCTCGTAAACATGGGAATAAAGTCTTCTGAGCATATTGAATACTGTGGTCAGTGGATATTCGACTGCTGGGAACACAACCATTCACTGCTCCTCCGAATGAGAGGATTGGCAGGTCAATGATCCATTTTCTATGCACAGTGTAAATGCCAGTGCTCTACAAAAGTTCCAAATTGTACAACTCAAAACTGAACGTACAGAAAATTTTTATCAAAATAAATAAAGTATACCAAATATTTTTCGAAGTACCGTTAAATAACCAATAAATAATGTCCCTGAATTCACGGGATCCCTGGTTTTATAATTGGTAGGGGATCACCCCTCCCAGGCTGCATTCACACATTGCGTTTGAAGTGCGCTTCGAAAAACAGCAGCAAGTGGGTGAGGATCGGCCCAAACACATGTGTTTCCATTGAAATGCATACGTTCGTTAAGCATCACCCGGTGTTGTGCTTTGTATACAAGGAAAACCCCAGGTGCTCGTTACTGATCGCATGCGTATCAGTGGAAAAGCATACGTGATCGGGACGACCGGGCGTTTAAATGCAATGTGTGAAAGCAGCCGATGGTTATTTCAGTCCTAATCTTTATATAGTGTAAATGTATATGTGATCCGGTCTGCTGACAACCAAGTCCTGTTTTGCTGGTCTCCTGGTGCTCACGTGATGCCTTCCCCCTTTATCTCTGGCACAGCACAATGGTTTACCAAGACTGCACACTCCATGGTATTGAGAAATCCGAAAAAAGGATATATATTTTTATTACACACTCTTCAAATATAGTCTGTCTTTGGCTATATTCACACGACCGTATGGATGACGACGGCCAACGTGTGGCACCGTACCGTCCCGTAGAAAGATAGGGCATGTCCTATCTTCCCCTACCTCCTCATCCTCTCCCTTGCGCTTGCGTGTGCCCGACGTGCAACAATAGTCTTTGTTTTAGAGATACATTTGTGACACAGGCTCTGACGTGACCCAACCTTGTGTCCCAATCATTGTGTTTATAAGAACGGTGTTACCCTCACAGCAAAATATGCAGTTTTGTCCACCAAAATCCTACCATCTCCTGTTAATATATGCAGCCACCCCAAGTTGAGGGAAGACATCCAATGATGATCAACCCCAGGATCACCTGGCTAATAGGTGCAGGTTTGAAAACACACCATTATCATCAGGTGCAGCTCTGTCCTCCAAGCTGACCTTAATCCAAACAGCGAGCCATCAAACCAGTTTGTAGATTAGGGTCTGTTCACCAAACTCCAAAAATCCTTCCTATAAGTCATGTGTGACACCAGTAGCGGTGCTTTCCATCATTATGTGCAGCTCCACTGCTGATGTCCAAACCTAGCAAAATGTTAACAGTATCAGGTGTATTCATGAAACACCTCCAAGTATCAGAAGTTCAAAAACACAAACAACACTTAGAAGACAATCTATGCAACTCCACGTCCAACGCTCGATTCCCCATCCTCCACCACACATCGCCATTAATCTGGTTGGTAATATCAACATCATCACCACCGTGGTCTATATCCATCCCTGGTTAATATGTACACCCAAACTAACCTCCTCCTTATTATGTTCTTCACCCAATCACGTGACCACCAGGAGACCTCAGTAATGGTGCAGCTTGTTAGCGGAGTGTGTATTCAAAACAAAATTCTCAGGATGCATTCACACATGATGCTTAACGCACGCGTTTCAAAACACACTGCAAAAGCTGAAGAGATTTACCAAATTAAATTGATGCGAACATTTGCGTTTACAATACGCAACTGTTAACACACATGTTAACACTTTGTTAACAAATACATGTATACAGACATGTATTATTTGTAAACACAATTGTTAACATTATTTAATCTATCTTCGGCTGTTGCAGTGCGTTTTGAAACGCATGTGTTAAGCGCCATGTGTGACTGCACTCTCAAGGTACCATTAGAGGAGCTGGGGGATTGGGAAACCCCTTTTATGGACTAGTCTGATTCAAGTTATGTAGTCAAAAGTAAGTACCCTAAGTAACATGGAGGAAGTCATCCTGGGGGATCATGTTTGTCAAGAATTTACTAGCGCCCAGGATACAGCCCAGGGGGGGGGGGGGGGGGGGCAGGAGAGCAGAGGTTCTGTGCGTAAAATGAATACAAATCATGGCCATACATTAAACCATGTACCTGAGTCATAGAACCTTCAAGGGACAGTAAATTACAATGTATATTGGGTCAAGTAGAGAAAATACATAGTCATTCAGGCAAAAGCTAAGATCTCCACTAACAGAACCCCAGGCTGATGTTATGTTGCTTTAACAGCGAGTTACACAATGGCCGTGCCTTCTGATTTATGAGTTAAATATAATAATATATTATTATTATTATTATTATTATTATTATAGTGCTTCTTTGTGTCTTTAAAGAAGGGAAAGAGGTCAACGCCATCATACACGCCGCACTTGTCAGTCTTGCAGTACGCACATGTATGTTTTTCTGCAAAAAAAAAAAAAAAGATGCAAACAAAAATATTAAGTTTAATACAAGAAAATCACATATATAATACAAGTTACATAATGTTACTATTATGGGGAATGACAAACACAAGAGAACCAAATCATAAAGAATATTAAAGACTTTGTATACCGCTTTATATTAGATATATTGGAGCCAAAATGGCATGCTAAAGTACACACGTGCCACTTTGTAGTGAAAATCAATAACATATTTTTGCAGCTTACTCCTCTGTCTGTTGGTGTAGCTTACATGCATGTCAGCAGCCCAGCTTCATGGCTGCACGGCCGCAGCCCAGCTTCATGGCTGCACGGCCGCAGCCCAGCTTCATGGCTGCACGGCCGCAGCCCAGCTTCATGGCTGCACGGCCGCAGCCCAGCTTCATGGCTGCACGGCCGCAGCCCAGCTTCATGGCTGCACGGCCGCAGCCCAGCTTCATGGCTGCACGGCCGCAGCCCAGCTTCATGGCTGCACGGCCGCAGCCCAGCTTCATGGCTGCACGGCCGCAGCCCAGCTTCATGGCTGCACGGCCGCAGCCCAGCTTCAGACTTAAAAAGGTTGAAAAAGTTTACAAAAGATGGCTTCTTTCTTCAAATACAGTGCTACACCTGACATCCTTTATGATGAATGACTAGTAAACTAGATTGGTGTGGGCAGGACTCCCTTTGTGTTAACCAAGGGAAGCATCCATGATCTACAGGGTGGCAACATCCACTTTGCTGCTTTTAAAGGGTAGCAAACCATTGTGACACCCTCTGATGGGAAAGTTACCACCGCTTTTATGTTTGCTTAATATGCACTTCCATGTTATCTACTTATGAGCATGGGAAAGGATGGACAGATCTTTACTGCCAGCTATACTACCCATGACAAAACTAACAACAGTTTCCCTACTCCACCACAAATGAGTACTACCTACAAGTGTAGTAAATAACATCCCACAGTACTCACCTGCTCTCCACTCCAACAATGTTCAGTAACTAAAATGCAAAAAAAAAACAAAAACGCAGCAATAAATGTAAATGTAATTAACAAATAACACAATAATCTCTTTAAATCGCTACTATAAAGGCTGCTGCACCAGTCTCTCAGGACAGATTATACAGGAACCCCGGCATCCTGCAATGGGACTCTCCTGCCGGCCAGTCTGCCATAATTACGTTATTAGAAGTCTGTTATGTTCTCTGGACAAAAATAAATTTGGTTATTAAAAAAAAAAAAAACTAAAAGAATAATCTGGAGATGTGCAGAGCACAAATGAATATTCCATCTCAGTAAATATTAAAGGAATTATCTCAGGAACCCCCTTACTTGGACTATGTAACCATCTGGTGCTTCCAATAGCTATCCCACAATCTATAGGCTATATGGGCCAATATTTCATCCTGACCCTTCTCTAACACATCTCTAATTTTTAGAAGCACGTCGGACTAGAGAGTACAAGAAACAATCAAATGAAGTGAAGCGTTACATACATGGAGATCAATGCGGCGAGACCACAGACTATTCCGGTCATCACACACACGGTGATACTGCTGCTCGTACTGGAACGGCCTTCTGGAAAATAGCATGACATGCAATAATTAAATAATAATGCGAATAACACTAAATAAATGTCATCTTGATACATTGTAATATAGTGCACGTTCCATCATATTGATATACATGTTTACAATATTAACAGCTGGAGCCCGCTCTCCTACATGGGAATGGGAGCGAGGAGGAGAACAGCTCCAGTGCTCCCTATATGTATAGTTATGCACGCCTCTCACAGCTGGAGCCGGCTCTCCTACATGGGAATGGGACAGAGGAGGAGAACAGCCCAGTGCTCCCTATATGTATAGTTATGCACGCCTCTCACAGCTGGAGCCGGCTCTCCTACATGGGAATGGGACAGAGGAGGAGAACAGCCCAGTGCTCCCTATATGTATAGTTATGCACGCCTCTCACAGCTGGAGTTGGCTCCCATACATAGGAATGGGAGTGAGGAGGAGAACAGCTCGAGCACGTCCTATACATATAGTTATGCACGCTTCTCACAGCTGGAGCCGGCTCTCCTACATGGGAATGGGAGAGAGGAGGAGAACAGCTCGGGCGCTTCCTACATGTATAGTTATGCACGCCTCTCAAAGAAGAAGCGGGCTCTCCTACATGGGAATGGAAGCGAGGAGGAGAAGAGCTCAGCACTCCCTATATGTAGTTATGCACGCCTCTCAAAGCTGGAGCGGGCTCTCCTACATAGGAATGGGAGCGAGGAGGAGAACAGCTCGGCACTCCCTATACGCAGTTATGCACGCTTCTCAGAGCTGGAGCCGGCTACATGGGAATGGGAGATAGGAGGAGAACAGCTTGGGCGCTCCCTATATGTAGTTATGCACGCCTCTCACAGCTGGAGCCAGCTCTCCTAGACAGGAATGGGAGAGAGGAGGAGAACAGCTTGGGCGCTCCCTATATGTAGTTATGCACGCCTCTCACAGCTGGAGCTTGGATCTCACATGGCATGGGAGGGAGGAGGAGAAGTGCCTCAGGAGCTGCGAGGGGCATATATAATTATGCATATAGGAAGCGCCTGAGCTTTTCTATGCCGCTCTTCTCATTCGAGACCGGCATGGTTTTCTTCAGTTTTTGCCTACAAAGTAGGCTTGGCTTATTCCGCACTAGAACTACTTTGATGATTGCAGCACTTACCATTAAGACCTAAAAATCCCACTGGGGCAACAGTGAGGACTTTTGTAGATTACAGCCAAGCAAAATTGAGAACAGATCTTACCTGCAAGGGACACTGTGTACACACAGACACAGCCTACTCCATCTGGGGTGAATACAAATGCTCTGTAGATGCCCTGGTCTGGGGCAGACACTTTTAGTATGGTCAACGAGCCATCATGAGATCCCGCTAGTCTTTCATTATAGCGGCTTTCTTGGGGATCAATGTATCCACCCGGTTTTGTTGTAGCAAATATGACCCCACGTGGTCCTTCCCACATCACTTTTGCAATGTTTAGTTCTTTCACGTTAAGAGTAACGTTCCTGCCAGTTGAAACGTGTACTTCAAGGTTTTCACACTTCCCTGTTCAATGATAAATTAAAGTTCTAGCGATCAGCAATATCACAACTTCATTCTAATAGTATAACAACAATTGTACTGGCAGAAGTAGAAGTCTGAACAAGACCTTAAAGGAAACCTTCCATCAGAAATCTAACAGTTAAAGGGGTTTTCCCACCAAGACAAGCAAGGCCCTTTCCAAGGGATAGGGCCTAACCTGCTGATTATTGGGGGTCTCAGTGCACCAAAACGAACAACCCCTCGTCGCTCCGTCAGAGTAATTGAGCAGGCGGACCTGCATGACCGTTCTGCTCCATTAACCCCTTAACGACCAGGCCCTTTTTTTGTTTTTTCATTTCCATTTTTCACTCCCCACTTTCAAAAATCTATAACTTTTTTATTTTTACACGTACAGAGCTGTGTGAGGGCTTGTTTTCTGCGTTACAAATTGCACCTCATAGAGATGCTATTGAATATTTGGTGTACGGAGCTGTGGGTGGTGTCATTTTGATGACGGTTTTCAATGTTTACCATATTTAGGACTGTAAGACTGTTTGATCCCTTTTTACAGAATTTTTAATATTTTTCAAAATGGCAAAAAAGTGCCATTTTCGACTGTGGGCACTATTTTCCGTTGATAGATCGGGCATTTTCGGATGCGGCGATACATAATGGGGGTCATTTACTAAGGGCCCGATTCGCGTTTTCCCGACGTGTTACCCGAATATTTCCAATTTGCGCAGATTTCCCCTGAATTGTCCTGGGATTTTGGCGCACGCGATCGGATTGTGGCGCATCGGCGCTGGCATGCATGCGACGGAAATTGGGGGGGGCGTGGCCGAACGAAAACCCGATGCATTCGGAAAAACCGCCGCATTTAAAAAAAAAAATCTGTCGCGGAGCTTGCACTTACCTTCACTCAGCCCGAGCCGGTGAACTCCAGTGCGTTCCGATGCTCTTCAGCGCAGCAGCGCCACCTGGTGGACGGCGGAGGAACTACCTTAATGAATCCCGGCCGGACCTGAATCCAGCGCAGAGAACACGCCGCTGGATCGCGAATGGACCGGGTAAGTAAATCTGCCCCACTGTGTTTATGAATTTTACTGTTTATTTATATCAGTTCTAGGGAAAGGGGGGGTATTTAAATTGTTATTATAGATTTTTTTTAACCAATTTTTTATTTTTACTATTTTTCAGACTCTCTAGGGTTCTTTAACCCTAGGCTGTCTGATCGATCCTACCATATACTGCCAAAGTATAGCATGGCAATATATGGAGATTTTCTTCCTAATTCATTACAATGTGCAATTAGCACACACTGTAACGAAAGGGTTAAAACCAGACAGCCTCGGGTCTTCGGAAGACCAGAGGCAGTCATACAACGGATCGCTGCTCCTCGATGACATCACGGGGAGCGACGATCTTCGGCTTGGGCGCCACCATCTTTTTGAAGCACTAGCAATATTCAGCAAAGACTTGACGGCTAAGTGAGCCCTCTCCGTGTACCCACACCCGACGCACGGCGTACTATTACGGTGCACTGTTTTAAGGGGTTAATCTCCATAGAGCTGACGGAGCCGGCTGCTCCATTACTCTTATGGAGTGACGAGGGGTCCGACAGAGGTACTTGGGACCCCATTGGACCCCTCTTTTTCAGGATCTGTAGGGGTCTCAGCAATGAGACCCCCACTGATCAGCAAGTTAGGCCCTATCCTGTGGATAGGCCTAACTTGTCTTTGTGCGAAAATCCATTTAATCTGTTAAATCTGATGGGAGGTTCCTCTTAATTTACTAAATCCTAATCTATCTTTGGATAACCCTTTAATGTTTTCTAAAATAAGATGAACACTAACTAATATGTTAATGTAATATATAATTTTTCTAGGGGTGGAGTACCGTAGCCTTTGCTCCCACTGCCCGGAGAGGTTACTCCACGCCCCAGTAGCATCTCTGGAAAAATTAAACTTTGTAGATAAAGTTTAGCCTAGTTTAGTAATCGTTATAGGTTTAGCTAAAGATAGATTATGGTTTAGTAGGTTTATAGGAACCTACCTGTTCTGAATGGGCAAATTTCCGATGATGGTAGATTACCAATAAAGGAACTCGCTATGTTTGGCACAGATCATCTGTGATACTTTAGCACATGACCGGCCAGAGACAGAACCATCTTTGTAAGCAAGAGGTGCTGTTGTTATTATCCTCTACTTCGATATTCTGCATACCATGAGTATGCAGTCAGGGAGGCTAAGCTGTGGGCTTCCTATTTATAACTGTGTGACAGGAACCTCCCTGATTATTATATAGAACTGTGATAGCAGAACCAGGGACACAATTTCGAATACCAGAAGGAAGCACATGGGAACTTTTCACTCTTGGCTTGATTGCTCCCCAAATATTGTTTTTTGTAGGCCCAGTCCACATGGGATAACCCTAATGCTTTCCCATTATGAAAAAGTTAAAACAGATAGATACTCAAATACTTTAAAGCTTTTGCATTGGAAGGGGCACCTAAACCATCTGCGACTACTTCACATGGACCTGGACTGTCCATATTTACCGAAGACAGTGAGGTTATAGGTCTCTGAGCAGTCTTCTCCATCCAGCAAGTATATGGTGGCCTTGATGATCCCGCTGTCTTCCATCTTCGGATCTTTTATAATCAAGGAGCCATCACTAAAAGCGATCAATCTACCCTCATAAAATTCTTCTCGGATCTCCAGAGGATTATTGGGTTGTGATGTAGCAATGTGGACCCCACGAGAAGTGACCCAAAAAATTTGTTTGATTTGTTTTGCCTCAACCACCGTCACCTGTAGAGTCACCGTTTCTCCGTGGGCGGCAAACACAGGTTGTGACTTTTTGCAGTTTTTCTCTGGCACAACTGTAAATAGAAAAATTAGAAATGCAATTTGACTGAATTTTGCGGAGAAAAGAAAATGAGTATTCTTGAGTTAAAGGGATTCTCTGGAAAAGGGGGCCATATAGTTGTAGTCAAAACTTTACATACCCCTGCAGAATTTTGGCTTTGTTGGCTATTTTTCCACTCATGGTTAGTGGTTGGGTGAAGTCATTTATTGTCAAACTACTGCGTTTTCTCTTTATAAATCATAATGACAACCAAAAACATCCAAATGTTCAAAAATTCACACACCCGGGTCATTTTGGCCTGATAAAATGTGAAGAAGTTGACACGAATGGATGTAAATGGATACTAAAGATTCAGTAACCTCCTCCCCTGTGACCGGTTGGCTTGTAGTCAGAGTGCGCAGAAAAGCAGAGTTTTAGGAGGCGTTCACATGTGGCAGTAACCCGTGCGTTTTCAAATGCATCGCAACAGAGGAGATTTGCCCAATTACGTTGCTCTTAACATTGCTAACAAATGCATCCTCAGGGAACCAGACAGACTCTGGCATCTTTCATCCGCCACTGACCACCTGGCATCTTCATCCAACCATTACTAAACAAAAGCCACAAAGTATCTCGCCTAGAATACGCCAAACAGCACCGAGACAAGCCTCAAAACTGAAGGTCATTTGGAGTGATGACACCAAAATGAGACTTTTCGTCCACAACCATGAATATTCCATTTGGAGAGGTGTCATCAAGGCCTATGATGAAAGGACCACCATTCTACCATGAATATTCCATTTGGAGAGGTGTCATCAAGGCCTTTGATGAAAGGACCACCATTCCTACTGTAAAGCGCGGAGGTGGATCACTGATGATGTGGAGATGCACAGGAAACTTGGTTGCAGTTGCAGATGAAATATTGGCGGCAAATCTGCGCTCTTCAGCCCGGAAGCTGCGACTGGGACCTACTTGGATATTCCAGCATGACAACGATCCAAAACAAAAGGCCAAGTCCACCTGTCATTGGCTACAGCAAAAGAAAGTGAAGGTTCTGGAGTGACCATCTAGGGCTCCGGACCTCAATACCATTGAGCAACTCTGGGGAGATCTGAAGCGCACAGTCCATGCACGAAAGTACAGGAACCAAGAAGAACGCGCAGCTTTATCATCTGAGAAAATACAGAGACCACAAAAAGCTTCAAGCCGTCAATGATGTTAGAGGGGGGCAACACGCGGGTTTAAGAACTGGGGTGTGTAAACTTTTGATCGGTGGCCATTTGGATGTTTTTGGTTACTGAGAAAGCTCAGTAATTTGACTTCACCAAACTGTTCACCATCAGTGGAAATAAAATAAAGTTTTTGTGTGACGATTTATATTCACTGAAAAAATGCCAAGAAAGACAAAATTCTGGAGGGGTGTGAAGACCTTTGAGCATAACTGTATGTTTATGCCTGTCACCCAAGTTATCAGCTGTTCAATAAAGCCCCTAGAAAAGGAGCGGCAAACAGACGGCACCATCCACTTATGGTGGTGATGCTGGAGAACTGCAGCCCTGCTTGGACTTCAATGACCATACTGTATATGAAAGGAGTTGTCCCACTATGCTAAGTTAGAGAGAAAGAAGGAGCTCAGAAGTCCTCAGGTGAAACACAAACATGATTGGTGCAGCGATCATATAATATAATCGCAAGCCCAAAGTACAGAAACACAAGTAGGAGTCACATGAGTGCAGGTGCGATAGTCTGCAGAGGCAGCTCAGACTATAATATGATGATATGGAGGAGCTCTTCACACTGCAGTGTATCTTAATATAACATTTTACAAAAACTGTAACTAATAATATGTTGTACGTGCAATGACACCTGCTCTCTGCTACCTCTATGTGCCGGGCTCCTCCATTCATGTAGCTGTAATAATGACTCCTGATTCAGGCATTCCTGGCAGGCCCGGCACCAGCACCCGGCTTACCCAGGCAAAGGTGCCAGCGGGGCTGAATAAAGAAAGTGGCTGTTTGGGGGAGCGAGGAACGTTGAGCAAGGTGGGGGGAGGGGTTGGGTGAATGAGGACACTGTTGCCACCGGCGGGGAGGAGGAATGAGCACACTGTAGCCACCGGGGTACGGCTTATAAGGACACTGTGGCCACCGTGGGAGAGGAAGAATGAGGAAAAATGTGGCTTATGGGAGGCTTATAAGGGCAGTGTGGCTACCGGTGGGGGGATGAGGTGGACACTGTGGCTACTGGGGTGGGGGTGGAGACAGTGTGGCTACTTGGGGGGAGGCAGTGTGGATCGAGACGTGAGTTTACTGAAAAGGGGCCCCCCAAGGCTCTGTCGCCCAGGGCCTACTTAAACCTGGAGGCGGCCCTGATTCCTGGGGTAGTACAAGCTAGACACTGCTGCCCGATGGTTGAACTTATGAAGATCTTAGGATAGCACCTTTACCCCCCATCTCCCCTGGATCCCAACCTCTGAGCACATCAGGTGACCCGCAAGGTAGAAATACTCTAGGATGGTGATGGTGAACCCTCTAGCAACCCAGTGCCCAAACTACAACCAAAACCCACTTATTTATTCCAAAGCGCCAACAATGCAATTTAAGCAGTAACTTATCAGTGACCTGAGGACAACGATACAGTAAAAGAAGGAGGAACTTCCCTCCAGGGTCCTCTAAACAGAAAGAATTGCAAGGCCAAGAGAAAGGAGCTCCAATGATAATTCAGCTCTGTCCATCTCACTTCTCCTCTAGTCCCGGGCAGCCAAGGGTGGTTAGCTTTCAAATAGCGCTGAGTGTGGCGTATTATCGGCTGCCTCAAACTGCAAGAGGAAACTAGAGTCCTGTCTGATGAACCTGGGAGCCCACTGAGGGGGCTCTGAGCGCCATGTCCGGCACCCGTGTCATTGGTTTGCCACCAATGCTTTAGGACAGTGATGGAGTACCACTGGCACGCGCTGTCACCTCTGTGGGGACCCATGCCATCACCCAGGTACAAAGTTTGCCAGACAAGTTGAGGCCTCCTCCTGCAGTCCTGGGTAGCACAATATATGCTGTGTTCAGTGCTATTTTAAAGCAACACTTCCTGGGCTTCTTGGGACTGCAGGATCAAGGAGGTATGGCTAGGGCTGGATTATCATTGCGACTCCTTCTGTTCAGGGGGACCCTGGATGAAAACTACAATGGTAATCCGAATTTCCTCTATTTCTTACAATTGTATTGGTGACCTCAAGACGCCAATACAATTAAAGGTCGGGGCAGAAAAGCAGGGAGCCGTAACTTGCAGACTAAATTGCTGCATCGGCACTTTGTGATCAATAAATAGGCTTTCAGCTGTAGTTTGGGGGCACTTGGCCTCCAAATGGTTCCCCAGCACTGCTCTAGGAGATGCTTCGATGATTTTTATTCTATTTTCTATACGAGATAATGCAGTGGCGGCCATCTTGCCTTGGTTGCTGCTACGGTGACAGCATTTTGAAAGATGCTTTTCTACAACGAGGGTCATAATCTGCAAAGCTTTATTGGCTTCTAGAGAACTTGTGCAACAAGGGGGGGGGGGGGTCACCAATTCACCAATTGTCACAAGTGGATCCTATAATCGATTTGACATTTTTTTACACTAATTTAATCAGGCAGAAAATAAATGGCAGATTTACTGAATTATCAGATAAGTAATTTTAGGAGAGAAAAAAAAACAAACAAACATTATTTTATAAAGCACCAAAAAAAAAAAAAGACTCACTGAACTGAAGATGGAGAAGTAAGATGAGCCAGCAGCTAAGATTCCTCATATTGTTTCAGGACTTCACCGTCTGGAAAAAAATTAAGAAATATTTGATTCAAAACCCCAACACATTGGGGCACAAGAGTAGTGCAAACTGCACTATGTGCAGTGTCCTGTGTAGTGTGCAGGGGGCGCCAGATTCAAGATTTGTGATGCACATTGTTCATGAATCTGGCGCCCCCTGACTGCTCCGACAGAGTGCAACACTTTTTTTGTTTTGGTGCACCTTTAACATGGGGCGTGCAAAAGACTTTGCATGATAAATCTGGTGCACGGTCCGACTGAGCACCGGAACCGCCCCCCCCCCCCCCCCCCCCTAATTTGTGTCATATGGTTCAGACACTTCTTAAATACCTGTACAAGCAGTTTGCGCTGAAAAGAACGTGCAAAGTCCGACAGAAAACTGGCGCAAAGCCCTTAGTAAATGAGCCCCATTATCCCCTTCCTGCCTCCGATGCCCTTTTATCCATTCCATTTTTGCGCAGCCCAGCTTTAAAAAATCCATAACTTTATTTTATTTTTCAGTTTCCAGAACTTTACGAGGGCTTGTTTTCTACGTAACAAATTGTATTTCCTAATGACGTTATTTTATCTTCCTTCCAGTCGTACTGGGAAGCAGGAAAAAAATCCAAATGCTGTGAAATTGGTGAAAAAACTAATTTGCGCCATATTTTCGGGGGCTTTGTTTTCACAGCTTTCACTGTGTGCCCCAAATGACGCCTCCCCTTTAGTCTTTGGGTCACTGCGATCACAGAGATACCAAATTTATACAGGTCTCATGGTGGAGTAATAGATTTTAAAAAATGAAAACCTTCCGTGCAAAAAAAACAAAGTCTTCATTTCTCCCCATTCGGACAGTAATAACTTTTTCATACTTTGGTGTACAGAGCTGTGTAAGGAGTTATTTTTTGTGGGAGGAGCTGGTGTTTTCATTGATACCATTTTATCTGTACGACTTGTTGATCACTTTTTATTAAAATTTTACTGGACATGTTCATTATTTTTATATCAGTTCTAGTGAAATGGGGATTTAAAGGAAACCTACCATTTGATGTGATGCAGTATGAAACAAACACACCTTGAGACTGCTGTAGCTACACTGATGCAGGGTCCTATCTTGGTTATTCCCTGAGCTGAGGGGTTTTGCTGATAAAACAGATATAAAATTATGATAATGAAGCTCCGTCGCTCCTTTGCCTGGGCTCAGCGCTTTTCCTAGCACATTAGTTATGCACTGCTCACAGGATGATGTAATCTCTTGGTTGTGCCAGAAGGCAGAATAATCAATTGCTGCACCATCCCCCAGCTGCTGTGTAAGAGTGATCCAGCTCAGGTTGATTAGTCATTAGTCAAGTCATGTGACTAACCTCCATTTGTAATTTCAATCTCCTGTGTGTAATGTGTTTATGTAGGCAGCCAGCCTCACCCAGCTTTCCCAAGGTCCTATATTTTAGAATTGTTTTTTCAGCAAAACCACTCAACTCAGGGATTAAACAAGACATGTTTCTGCATCAGTGTAGCTGCAGCATTCTCAAGCTATGTTTGCTTCATAAAGCATCAAATCAAATGGTAACTTCTTACATTTTTAAAAACTTTTTACATAGTTTTTACCTTATTTATAGAACCCCCTGGGGTACTTTAGCTCTAGGGGTTCTGACCGCTACTATCGTTTTCCCCTGAAAATAAGATTGTTTTTTTATTAACTTTTTTCAGGGAATGTCTTATTTTCCCATGAACAAGAATTTACATGTACTGACTTCACAAACCTAAAGAAAGTGAGCACACAGCAGGGGTGCAAAGTAGTCCTAGGAGTCAGTCGAATAAACAACAAGAACAAGCACATAGTAGCTCTCTGCACACCAAATAAACTTAACCCCTTCAGGACCGCACCACGTAAATATACGGCAGCTTTTACTGTGACAAATATCTCATGAACCCTGGCACCTAGAAACACAAGTCTTGTGTCAAATTACCGTATTTTTCGGCCTATAAGGCGCACCAAAAATCCTTTAATTTTCGCAGAAATCAAAGGTGCGCCTTATAGGCCAGTGCGCCTTATATATGAACTTATACAGAAATGTACTACAGACAAGATGTACTGTACATTTACCAGTGTTTAATAGCTCCATCCCCAGAAATTTCCTGCACCTTCTCACACAGTATACAGGGTCCCTAGCTCCTGAAGTGCCCTGGCACCACAACTAACATTGTGCCCATCCTGCCCTCCCCTAGCACGGAGAGACCAGAGCTGCCATAGTGCCGACCACGAGGCAATCATCATCATCAGTAAGAAATCCCCCATACCTGACAGCCCTGTAACAGGGGAAAGAGAAGGAGCCACAGGGAACCCCACGGGAATAACACCCTGGCTGTGGAGGGAAGGAGAAGGGGCAGAGGGAGACCGCTTAACCCCTGCTGCATCACCCTGCATTAACCCCCAGCAGCCCATACCTCTGAGATCGGAGCTCTCTGACACGCTGAAAACAAGTTTCCCGGGAAGTGTAGCTGGCTTGAACTGTGCACAGGTCTGCCACCTGCTGGTCATTTTTAGGTACTGCATTTGATCCTGCGCCTTATACTCCAGTGCGCCTTATATATGAACCTAGATGTCTTAGCAGGCATTTATTAGAGGTGCGCCTTATAGTCCGGTGCGCCTTATAGGCCGAAAAATACGGTAAACAAAAGGATCTCCCCTTTAATATGTTGTATGGATGCTATATGGATGAACTGTGTATGGATGCTTCACAGAGCCAGAGATATTAACCCTTAAAGTTGCACTAAAAAAGTGGATTTTTATGTACAGCTTTTTATTGCCGATTGTAACTAAGAGTGGGTATCTCCGGTTCTGTTGAGCATCTATACACAATCCATGTTGAATATGACAGCAGAATCTTGTTTTTTTACATTTGTAGTCAATTATTGGCAAATTATGGTGTCAAGATAAAGTCTCACATGTCTTGAAAAAAAAAAAAAAAAAAAAAAAAGTTAAATTTGTTATGATATGTAAAGCTTTTCCAGAGATATCGTACGGGCGCACGTCGGGCGTGCTGGAGAGGAGGCGATGTGAGCGCTGCTCGCCTCTCCCCTCTCCGTAGAGAATAAGGCCATTCTGACGGCCAAAGATAGAGCACACATTGTGCTCACCGTACCGATCCCGAGCACCATAGACAACTATGGGGGACGTATATGCAGCCCTGAATTTGCGGCCGTATAAACGTCCCCCAATACGTTAGTGTGCATGGACCCCTGGTTTTTCTGGCACCAATGACCATTGGTCATGAAAGGGTTAAAACTTTTATTAGTTCATAGGCACACAACAAAACACATTTAAATTACATATATGCAATTGAAAAGTCCCCGGCCGTGGTCCATAAGACTCATCTGCCATAGTGGGTTTCCTCTTCAACTAGTAATATCTCAAGAATCCAATACACACAAGATAAGTGCATAAGTGTAGACACAGGCAGTCCCCGGGTTACGTACAAGATCGGTTCTGTAGGTTTGTTCTTAAGTTGAATTTGTATGTAAGTCAGAACTGTATATTTTATAATAATTGTAGCTCCAGACAAAATTTTCTTTGCCCCAGTGACTATTAGATTTGGATTAAACAAGGTGCCAGAGATAAGGGGAGACCCCACAAACACCCCACCCCCACACATATCCGCAGTGACTTCCTCAGGGGGTCGTATTCTCATGTGCGGTGTCTTTAGCTATAGGTGAGTAAGTGACACTTACCTGTGCAGTCACACGGCATGGAGTCTGCACATGTCCCCGCGTGTATGAAATAGAGGAAGTGCCCCCACTCCTTGCTCCTCATATGAGGGGATTTTTTATTTTTACATATAATTTGATTTTTTGCTCCCCACGTTCAGAAATCTATAACTTTTTCATTTTTCTGTGTACAGAGCTGTGTGAGGGCTAATTTTTTGCATAATATATTTTACTTCTCGCTGACGCATGTGCTCAGTTTTTACTGCTTTCACCGTGCGCTCCAAATGATACTTCTACTTTATTGTACGGTTCGGTACGATCACGGTGATACAGAATTTATACAGGTTTTATTGTGTTTTAATACATTTTTAAAAAATGAAAACATTGGGGGGATTCATGATTGCTTCTGCACCCGAAAATGCCGTTTGCGGCAAAAAAAACAAACTGTCTAGAACACCTACCGACACATTTATGAAGGCATCAAGAGCATTTTTTGGCCGTTTTTTCCGATTTGTCCGTCAAATGGGGGCGTGGCTTTGAAGAAAGGGGCGTGGTCGAATAGAAATTAGCCCAGACAATTTAGACCATTGGCACATTGTAACAGATTTTCAGAAAATACAAGTCCACAGTCATGGCGACAGATTGTTGCCAAGCACCAATTGCGGGTATTAGCTGCAATATGCAGTAAACACCCAGCCTGTATTAAGAGGGCTTAGCCCATAAGCCCTCTGCATCCACCCCTTACTGCACCATGACATTCCTGTAGGGCCTGGTGGGGTCAGGGACCTACAGGCTTGTGGTTTGGTCATCCACAGAACCAGAAATACAGGGAGTTAAAGAAATAGACAGGAACTGGACCTTTAACTGCAGCTCCCATTCCCAACTATGGGGCAGATTTACTTACCCGGCCCATTCTCATCTGAACGCGCCGGTATACACCGAGCTGGACCAGGTGAAGGTAAGCGCTTCCCAAGTGACACATTTTCGGTTTTTAAATGCGCCGGTTTTTCCGAATACGTCGGGTTTTCGTTCGGCCACGCCCCCCCGATTTCCGTCGCGTGCATGCCAGCGCCGATGCGCCACAATCCGATCGCGTACGCCAAAATCCCGGGGCAATTCAGGTACAATCGGCGCAAATAGGAAATATTCGGGTAACACGTCGGGAAAATGCGAATCGGGCCCTTAGTAAATGACCCCCTATGTCTTTACCTGTCTGTATCTCCGATTATGTAGATCAAAGAACCACAAGCCTGAAGTTATCTGACACATGAGAATCTTTACTATGGCACCAGCACCATGTTTTTAGGTTATACAGAACTAAAGATATGGGTGTCTGAAGCCCCTCTTCTGCCGCAGCCTCTAAACTTGCCTCATCTGAAACAAAATCTGACTCTTCTCATTGTCACATGACATTGGAGAATTATTTATATGTAAATGGCTGGAGTTTCACATAGAGAAATGCACAATTTGTGCTCACTGTTTGGTCCCTATTCACATTATTTCAATCGTTTTGTCCATGAAATTGACTCTTTTTATTCGTAGGTATGTATCATGCTTTTTCTTTATATTATTTAAATTTATTTGAACATACTTTATACAGTAGTAGGTTTGTTAAAATCCCCAAAACTTTACAGACGCATAAAACTTTAGATGCTTGTGTAGTCTGTGGTTTGTAAGAACAGATGGAGGAAACACGAATACAGGCAGTCCCCGGGTTACATACAAGATAGGGTCTGTAGGTTTGTTCTTAAGTTGAATATGTATGTAAGTCGGAACCGTATATTTTATCATTGTAATCCCAGACAGAACTTTTTTGGTCTCTGTGACAATTGGATTTTAAAAATGTTGGGTTGTCATAGGAATCAATATTAACACTAAAGCTTCATTACAGACGCCTGTGATAACTGTTACAGCTGATTATTGTAGCCTGGGACTAAAGTACAGTAATTACCAATATCCAGAGGTCCGTTTGTAACTAGGAGTCGTATGTAAGTCGAGTGTTCTTAAGTAGGGGACCGCCTGTATATACAAACATGACACGATTGGCGTTACAGTCATATTGGAGCAGGACGCAGGTAGGAAGTAGGTGAAATAGTGAAGTTTTAGTCGTCTGTGCTTTCACTTTCTACGTCAAAGGAGAGCGACAGTCACGTGACCACCATTCTTAGTCATGGAGTAGAACGGGTGAAAGCTCCACCACCCACTCTACCGGAAGCAACAGGGTTACATGCAAGGAGAACAGAGTCCATCAGATATCGTACAGGCTTCCTTACGGAGATCCTCCTCGTCTTCACACCTGGAGCTGCCTTAATAATTCACAGAAACCACTGAAGGTCATAGTCCTCTGTGTATCTCCGTGACCTCCCTGCCATGGGACGCCCGAATATCAACATGTGGATTAAGTCTACGGGTGAAACACGGTATGTATCCCCCGTCGTTATTATTAGTTACATGTACCAACTTGCTGCCTGTGTCCATGTTACCCCCGTTATAGTCGTGTTGTACTCTGCTCGGTAAGGATAGTGCATGTCTGTGAAGGTCGCGGTACCCCTCCCCCCCCCCCCACACACACACACGTTGTATATGTTCCTGTACTTTAAATCCATGTGCTTCTACGGCAAATAGCACCTGGAATGTGGTAAACACACAATTTTGTTGTGTGTTTTTGTGGCACGTGGGCGAGACCTGAGACAATGTCTCCAGTATACTAGAACGGTACCACAGAGCAGAGTATCTGCCGGTGAACACTCAGGGACGATGATACGTCGTGTTTGCATTGCTGTGCATAACAGACACTCAGCAATGGAGGATCAGACATGACTCAGTACAACAGACTCAGCTCATACAATGCGACAGAACTGGCACTGCTGCCAATGATGACTACAGACGACGTCACTAAGGCCACACAGATCCAATATAATGGGGAGGAGGACACGCTTAACAGGTAAGCTGGGTACTTACACTATGCATCAGATTATATACAGCAGTGCCATCACGATCACAGCGAAGATAGGCACAGCACCCCCACTATCACAGCTGGATAGGCACAATGCCCCCCACTATCACAGCTGGATAGGCACAGCACCCCCACTATCACAGCGAGGATAGGCACAGCACCCCCACTATCACAGCTGGATAGGCACAATGCCCCCCACTATCACAGCTAGGATAGGCACAGCACCCCCACTATCACAGCGAGGATAGGCACAGTGCCCCCACTATCACAGCTAGGATAAGCACAGCGCCCCCCACTATCACAGCTAGGATAGGCACAGCGCCCCCACCATCACAGCTAGGATAGGCACAGCGCCCCCACCATCACAGCTGGGATAGGCACAGCACCCCCACTATCACAGCTAGGATAGGCACAGCGCCCCCCACTATCACAGCTGGGATAGGCACAGCGCCCCCCACTATCACAGCTGGGATAGGCACAGCGCCCCCCACTATCACAGCTAGGATAGGCACAGCGCCCCCCACTATCACAGCTGGGATAGGCACAGCGCCCCCCACTATCACAGCTAGGATAGGCACAGCACCCCCCACTATCACAGCTGGGATAGGCACAGTGCCCCCCACTATCACAGCTAGGATAGGCACAGTGCCCCCCACTATCACAGCTGGGATAGGCACAGTGCCCCCCACTATCACAGCTAGGATAGGCACAGTGCCCCCCACTATCACAGCTGGGATAGGCACAGCGCCCCCCACTATCACAGCTGGGATAGGCACAGCGCCCCCCACTATCACAGCTAGGATAGGCACAGCACCCCCCACTATCACAGCTGGGATAGGCACAGCGCCCCCCACTATCACAGCTAGGATAGGCACAGCGCCCCCCACTATCACAGCTAGGATAGGCACAGCACCCCCACCATCACAGCTAGGATAGGCACAGCGCCCCCCACTATCACAGCTAGGATAGGCACAGCGCCCCCCACTATCACAGCTAGGATAGGCACAGCGCCCCCCACTATCACAGCTAGGATAGGCACAGCACCCCCACTATCACAGCTAGGATAGGCACAGCGCCTCCACCATCACAGCTAGGATAGGCACAGCGCCCCCACCATCACAGCTAGGATAGGCACAGCGCCCCCACCATCACAGCTAGGATAGGCACAGCGCCCCCCACTATCACAGCTAGGATAGGCACAGAACCCCCACTATCACAGCTAGGATAGGCACAGCGCCCCCCACTATCACAGCTGGGATAGGCACAGCGCCCCCCACTATCACAGCTAGGATAGGCACAGCGCCCCCACCATCACAGCTGGGATAGGCACAGCGCCCCCACCATCACAGCTGGGATAGGCACAGCGCCCCCACCATCACAGCTGGGATAGGCACAGCACACCCACCATCACAGCTAGGATAGGCACAGCGCCCCCACCATCACAGCTAGGATAGGCACAGCGCCCCCACCATCACAGCTAGGATAGGCACAGCACCCCCACCATCACAGCTAGGATAGGCACAGCGCCCCCCACTATCACAGCTAGGATAGGCACAGCGCCTCCACCATCACAGCTAGGATAGGCACAGCGCCTCCACCATCACAGCTGGGATAGGCACAGTGCCCCCCACTATCACAGCTGGGATAGGCACAGCACCCCCACCATCACAGCTAGGATAGGCACAGCGCCCCCACCATCACAGCTAGGATAGGCACAGCACCCCCACCATCACAGCTAGGATAGGCACAGCGCCCCCCACTATCACAGCTAGGATAGGCACAGCGCCTCCACCATCACAGCTAGGATAGGCACAGCACCCCCACCATCACAGCTAGGATAGGCACAGCGCCCCCCACTATCACAGCTGGTATAGGCACAGCGCCCCCACCATCACAGCTAGAATAGGTACAGCGCCCCCACCAGCTGGGATACAATTATGCCACATTACATAGAAGTGCTTCATGAATTCATTTTTCTATATAGATTCCCCTCGAATGAACTGTAGCGAGTATAGCGCCCCCAATTTACTATGTATACTGCACACCCTGAACTGATTACATACAGCAACCCCAGCAATTCATTCAAGGGGTTGTCCAAGACTTTCCAGAAAAACAAAGGTGTCCGAGAGGCGGTTGCTTAAAAAAATAAACATGTACTTACCTCCCGGTGCCCTCCGGGTGTCCCGTGCAGCTATCGCTCTGGTCTGTGCCCCATGTAAACAAACATGGACACGGAAGCAGCGCTACATTCAGATTCTGAACGGCCGAGGTGGACGGCCATGCCCACCAGTCCATATTCACAGCATTGGATATGCGGGACTGATGGGTGTCGGGTACGTCCGGAAGCTGGGCACTGCGCTGCTTTGTTGGCGAAACTGCGGATTTATGAGCCTTATCAAGACCACTGTCAGGGCTCAGGGTCAGTGAACCCCCTGGACCACCGCGGACGATGACACAAGCCAACACCTAGGAAACCCGGAAGTGGCCAGCGCCAATCAGCGGTGTGCTGGCCCTTTAAACGTTCGAGAGTCGGCGCGGGCGTGCCGACCGGTCGGGATGCAAGCAGTGTTTAGGGTTCAGGTCAAACTAACCATTTTGAAAAGGTAGGTTTCCTTTAACAGGGTTTAGGCTGGTGACAGGTTCCCTTTTAATTGGGTTTCAAAACTTAAGTCAGATGCAAGGTGTGAACGTAGCCAAAAGCAGTGCAGTAGTTCAGATGCACTTGGGCATCTTAGGGGAAAAGCTGTGCCACATTTAGCTAGGCATCAATAAGCAGAGACAAAGTTCTTATGCATCTCTGTAAGTGGAAATTTTTTTTTTTTTTTTTTTAAAGTTGTGGCTCTTGGAGGATAGTGAGAAAGAAAAAACAAAATCCTGGCACTTAAAGGGTTAATATAAGCCACAATCACAGATAAAGGTAGATAGCCATGTATCTCTAGTCTATGGTCCATACTTGTTTAACTTTGAAATAGTATAAATCCTTACCTATATATATTTATTTTCAGAAAAAGTCGCACGGTCCCCCGAATATTCTGTGTGATCTCCAAGCCTGCTAAAGGAAATGTCATATCAGAAGCAGGTGAGAACAAACTGCTGTATCACAATGGGGCAGATTTACTTACCCAGTCCATTCGCGATCCAGCGGCGCGTTCTCTGCGGAGGATTCGGGTTCTGCCGGGATTCACTAAGGCAGTTCCTCCGACGTCCACCAGGTGTCGCTGCTTCGCTGAAGTTCATCGGAGTGCGCTGAACTTCACCAAGCCAGATGCAGGTAAGCGTGTGTCCAGCGACACTTTTTTTTTTTTAATGCGGCGGTTTTTCCGAATCCGTCGGGTTTTCGTACTGCCGATTTCCGTCGCGTGCAACCTGGCGCACAATCCGATCGTGTAGCCAAAATCCCAGGCCAATACACGGAAAATCGCTTTACATAGCGCCAACACCGGAAATGTGATGTCACGGTCATTGAAACAAGTTGAATGCCACGGAACTGCGTTAACAAGCTGTTGACAATGGAGCTCTGGGAGTATGGAGTGGTGGGATAAGCTGTGCCCGGGATTTCTACATAACGCTCTGGATTATTCTTCACCAAAACTAAAACTGCCTCTTCTTGCAGATCCTCTCAGGTTGGATGGTGAATGTTGGTGAAGGCCATTTTCAAGTCTCTCCAAGTCTCTTATTCGACCGGCGCTGCGAATAAGCGCGGTGCAGCCGCTATCAGCGCGCCGCATTGCATAGAGCCGGCAGCAATTGCGCAATACATGTGCTGCTGCCGGCGATTCTTACAGGTTCCTGACTGACAGGGGAGTGGAGGGGATGTGTCGGCCGACGCTCCTAATGAATACGGCCAATTGCTAGGGGACCTGTACGACGATGCGACCTCTTATTTGGTAAGAGGTCGGAGCAATTAAAAATAAGTATGCAACAAAAAAAGACCATAGAATAGAATGAAAATTTGCTGAAAATGGTCATTAAAGGGATTTTCCCACGAATCAAGTTAGGCCTTATCCACAGGGCTTACCTTGCCGATCAGTGGGGATCTCAGTGATGAGACCGACACAGATCACGAAAACGAGGGGTCCGATGGGGTCCCCTTGTCGCTCCTGGAGATTAATGAAGCAGACGGCCCAGCATGACCGTTCTGCTCCATTCATCTCTATGGAGCTGAGGGAGATCGTAGAGCGCGGCCACCTGCTCCATTACTCTCTGGGCGCAACGTGGGGTTTGACTGAGGTACCTGGGATACCATCAGACCCCTCATTTTAGTGATCTTTACTGAGACCCCCACCGATCAGTAAGTTAGGCCCCGTCACTTTGATGCGTGTTAATGCATCCTAAACAGAAAGATATATATTTTTAAAAAATCTGATTTTTTGGAAATTAAGCAGCAAGTAAAAAAAAAAAAAACGGAAGGGGTTAAGTGGAGTCCAAATGTCCCTGAGGGAATGTGAACCTTGGGGCTTATTTACTAAGGTCCTGCGGACAAATTTCCGCCTGGATTTTCGGTGATTGCGCCGCTGTGACAGCATTTTGGAAGGGGATTGTGTCGCACGCAATCGGATTTTGGCGCATCAGCGCCGGCTTTCATGCGACAGAAATCGGGGGACGTGCCGCCGGACGATCCAACTGATTCAGACTGAGCGCGGGATTTACGCTTCAATTTGTGTTGCAAGATCAAGCACTTACATGCACCAGGAAGAAGAAGGTGAACTCTGGCGGACCTGAGCGGGGACACATGAAGAAAATTGGGCGCACGATCTTCGTGAATCGCGGCAGATGTGCATTTTGGTCGGACAATGAACTTTCGGGGGATCACACAGGACAGGTAAGTACATGTGCCCCCTTGCGTTAAAAAAAATAAATAAATAAAGCTGCTGCACCACAGGACAGCAGAATCTGAACACATCCCAAAAAAAAGCACACACCACAGGAGACATGTAAATAGATCTGCAGCTCATATGCAAAGTTTTTCTGTCACGTTGCGTTCACAATTCGCACTTTCACTGCATTTACGTAAGTGTAAACGCCTGCGTCTGGAACGTGATTTAGGGTGATGGCACACGGACTAAAAACGCCACGTGTGCCATCACCCTTAGTCATGATATAACGCTCAACAAAAACTATGAAACTTGGAAAAATATCTCAGAAAAAGCTCCTGTCAGTGTATTTACCTCAGCACATGCACTAATTTTCCACATTTTACCTCAGACTTCTTCCTTGGGACTATATATCTCTCATGTATGTTGTATTTTTTTTACCTAATTTGTAGTTTTTTTGCTAGATTTTGAGCATTTGGTCAGGGTGAGACTATGCACAGTCATACAGCTAAGACACGTCCTGTCAGACGAGTCACCCGCCTCGAGCAGCTGCAGGCGCCATCTTAGAACATGGACGACGCTTCTATAGTTATCTGAGGAAAGGAGGCGGGAAAACTCACACAAACCTCACAAATAACACCCGCTTCACATCGCGGCTGCTTACACGCGGGTTATTACTAGCTTATTGTTATTATTGTCCGTAATATTGCATTATTACGGCCATTAGGGCTCCGGCACGGCAGTGACAGCACACACGACCGGGCGGCGATAGCGAGCGCGGGGCAGTCGGTAGTCGGGGAGAACATCTCCAGCCAGAATGACTCACCGTGAAGTTGTAGAGGTGGCCGTGGTAAAAATCACACCCCCCAGCCCCGCCCCCTTGGAAGAGGCTATAAATACAGCAGCAGGGTGAGGGTCCATTCACTCTGTCATAGTAGTTGGCCTGTCAGCAATACTGCTCAGCAATTTCCAGCCTGTGCCACTCCGTGTACTGGCCGCCTTCCAAAGGTAATACAATCACGCGGACCTTTGCTTGGGGGCAAAGCTAGTGACCTCATTTTTTCGACAAAAACGTAAACACATACTTTGGAATCAAATACTGATAATTAGTGAAGTATTTTTCAATACCAAAATGATGCTTTTTTTTATAAAAATTTCCTATGGATAGAACATGAAAGGCGTCATCAGGGATCCTAAATCTTTAATCCTATTGAACGTGAACTTACCTTTATTCCAATTGTCAAGTGTGCTTTTCCTATGTTGTTGTTTATAACTGGTACTTCCTTGTCACGTGGTTTCTAAGCCTCAGAAACCATAACAAAGGTTGTGTCCGCCCCTAAACAGTCACATGTCTGGAAACCCCGCCCACTACACCCTTCTTCTTCTTACTGCATTACTTCCCACAGCAAACTAACCCTAAAGACGCCTTACACAAGAGCGAGTGTGATGTGAGATGGATGCATTACACTTCTGGGGAAGGGGCCTGAGGGTGCGATCACACAATTCGCTTTCTCAGTTGCAGTTATTGATGTCCAAAGCGGGATTGGAATGAAAAGAGAGGGACTATGATCCACATCTGAAAAGGTGAATGTGTGAACGTGCCCTTGGGGTGATGTGACATTGTAAAAAAAAAAAAGCGCATCCGTATTTTGTCCGTTTTTAATTACGCAAATTCAGAAAAAACGCATGCGTTTTCAAAATACGGATGCGTTTTTTTTTTTTACAATCTCAAAACGGCCCATGTTTAATTAACATAATGGGTCAAACCGGTCAAAAGCAGATGCGTTTTTTTTAACGGACTGTTTGAAAACAGACCGAAAACGAGTTCAAAACACCAAGTGTGAACGCAGCCTTATCCTTTTAAATGCATGTCTTTACCCTTCTGTCTCTATGTTGGATTTTTGAAAAGCACAATAACTTCTAATTGTGTTACGTCACGTTTTGTTATGCGTTTTTACATTTGCGTTTTGCTGGGAAGCCGTTTCTTTTTCATTAACCCCTTAAGGACGCAGGGTTTTTCCGCTCATTTCTCGCTCTCCAACTTCAAAAATCCATAACTTTTTCATTTTTACGTGTACAGACCTGTGTGAGGGCTTATTTTGTGCGTAACAAATTTTACTTTCCCGTAATGTTATTTATTTTAAAATGCCGTGTACTGCGAAGCTGAAAAAAATTCCAAATGTGGAAAAATTGTAAAAAAACGTGCATCACGTTCTTGTGGGCTCAGCTTTATTCTTTGGTTCGGTGCGATCGCGGTGATACCACATTTATACAGGTTTTATTGTGTTTTAATACATTTTCAAAAATTAAACGAATGTGTACAAAAAAGAAAAAAACATTTTTTGCCATCTTCTGACGCTAATAACTTTTTCATACTTTGGCGCACGGAGCTGGGGGAGGTGTCATTTTTTGCGAAATGAGCCGACGTTTTCATTGCTACCATTTTTTATTTCATTTTTTATGTGATGTAAAAAGGTGTAAAAGTCTATATTTTGATAGATCGGGCATTTTGGGACACGGCGATACCTAACGTGTCTGATTTTTACTGTTTATTATGTTTTATATCCGTTCTAGGGAAAGGGGGGGGGTGATTTGAATTTTTAATATTTTATTAATTTTTTTTATTTTTTAAACTTTTTTTTTTCTTTTTTTCCCACTATTTCTTAGACCATCTAGGGTACATTAACCCTAGATGCTCAGATCGCTCCTACCATATACTGCAATACTTCTGTATTGCAATATATGGCATTTTTGCAGGTCATTCATTACAATGAGCCACTGGCTCATTGTGACGAACCTGCATAAGCCATGTAGCCTCGTGTCAAACGAAGACCCGAGGCTACCATGGCAACCGATCGCCACCCCCCGATGGCGTTCAGTGGCGTGGCGATCGCAATAAAGATGGCGGCGCCCGCGCACCGCCGTTTTTTAAACGCCGCCGGCGACTTTGCCGGCGGTAATGACAGGGTTAATAGCCGCGATCGGTGCAAGCACCGACCGCGGTTTTTAGCGATGGGGGTGTTCTGCAAAATGCAAAAACCCCCACCTTTGTATGAAGAGGACTCAGCCCGTGAGCCCTCTTCATACACTCCTTATACCTCTGCGCCGTAGAGCTACGGCACAGAGCGTTAAGGGGTTAAAGTCATCAAACTTTTATGCCTTTTACAAGGTTGCAGAAGACAATTGCTTTCACCTGATTAGGATTATAAAACACATCTGCAAACTGGTCTTTTGCTGCGTCAAAAACTCAACGCATGGTATGAACGCTACCTTATGCGTTGCGTCACCTTTTTTTGCTGCGGTTGACCTATTCCAAAGGCTTAAATCGTGATCACAGGCTGAGTTTTCATTGCGTTTTACCAAATGCAGAGCAAACCCAATGTTACCTCAGCATGCGTCCAAAACGCAAGAAAACACGTTATGCAACACACCGTGTGAACGCGGCCTTATTGTTTCCAAGAGAGAAGCAATAGGTCCCTCGTTGACGTAATAAAAAATGATGATATCGGCAGACTGTAAGTTATGAATGAGAATCTGTTACTAAATTGTGCGGGGAGCTGGATATATTGCTAACAAAAGAACAACTTTCAAGACAAATCCTTGAAAAATAAAATCATATACAGGCAGTCCCCTACTTAAGAACACCTGACTTACAGACGACCCCTGGATATTGGTAAGTTACTGTACATTAGTCCTAGACTACAATAAACAGCTATAAATGTTATCAATGGTGTCTGTAATGAAGCTTTATTGTTAATCCTGGTTCTTATGACAATCTAACATTTTTAAAATCCTATTGTCACAGAGACCAAAAAATTTAGGTTGCAATAATAAAGTATACAGTTCCGACTTACATACAAATTCAACTTAAGAACAAACCTACAGAACCTATCTTGTGTGTAACTCGGGGACTGCCTGTAGTGACTTGAAATGCCCTCATAATATTAAAGAGGAGCCGCCGGGAACCGCGCAGAGGATCGGGAACAGCGCAGATCATCGGGTGTGAGTATCGCTGGAGGGTGAGTATTAAGTTTTATTTTTTTTTATTTAATGTCAGAGCACATGAGAATTATGTGGTCTAAGGAACTGCCCGATGAGCTCAGAGACAGAATTGTGGCAAGGCACAGATCTCGCCAAGGTTACAAAAGAATGTCTGCAGCACTCAAGGTTCCTAAGAGCACAGTGACCTCTATATAGTTGTATTGGTGTCATTTGGGAAAGTTTCCAGATGGTGCCTTCAGTGAGGAAAATATCTCTTTAGTTCCGTACACCGATCAATAGCTTATCTACATATGTCTATTATTTGAATAAATATTAGAGTTTTTGAGCTGCTTTCGACGTGGTGCAGGACACAGGATGCAGCCTATCTTGGACATGGGGCTGTAACACACCCTTCTGTGGGCTGCTACTCCATTCCATGGGATGGATATATATTCATAGAGGAGCTCTTTTGTTCCACACAATGAAGATCTGGAGAAGAAGCTCCGAGAGAGAGCAGAGAGATGTCATCATAGTAGTTCCCTTTCACCCAGAACCTTGACATCAGCCTTGAGTGGAAAATCTTTTATCCCTCCAAGCTCCACATGGACAAATGTACAATATCTGGCACTGACTTCTTCACATATTGTAACTAGGACCAAAAACATCGCTCCAAACCATGAGATTGTATGTTACATGGGATTTAGCAGGATGGTCCCGGTTTTTAACGCCTGTCCCGCTGTTACAGGGAACTACATGGGGAGGAGTGATAACCTTTTGGGGACTGTATGTTGTGAGGAGTGATGACTTGCATGGAATTGTATGGGAGCTACTGGGGGTAGAGTGATGATTTACATGGGACTGCATGTTACTGGGAACTACAGGGAGGGAGAAGAGGGATGATATACATGGGATAGTGTGGTACAACATGGGGAGGCGTGATGACTTACATGGGACTGTATGCTACTGGGAACTACAGGGGTAGGAGTGATAACTTACATGGGACTTTATATTATTGGGAACTACAGGGGGCAGAGTGACGATTTATATGGAATTGTATGTTACTGGGAACTTTAGGGAGAGGAGTGATGATTTATTTGGGACTGTATGCTACAGAGAACTACAGGGGGAGGAGTGATAATTTACATGGGACTGTATGATACAGAGAACTACAGGGGGAGAAGTGATTTACATGGGACTGTATGTTACAGAAAACTACAGGGGGAGGAGTGATGATTTACATGGGACTGTATGTTACAGAGAACTACAGGGGGAGGAGTGATAATTTACATGGGACTGTATGTTACAGAGAACTACAGGGGGAGGAGTGATGATTTACATGGGAATGTATGTTACAGAGAACTACAGGGGGAGGAGTGGTGATTTACATGGGACTGTATGTTACAGAGAACTACAGGGGGAGGAGTGATAATTTACATGGGACTGTATGATACAGAGAACTACAGAAGTAAGGAGTGATAATTTACATGGGACTGTATGTTACAGAGAACTACAGGGGGAGGAGTGATGATTTACATGGGACTGTATGTTACAGAGAACTACAGGGGGAGGAGTGATAATTTACATGGGACTGTATGATACAGAGAACTACAGAAGTAAGGAGTGATAATTTACATGGGACTGTATGTTACAGAGAACTACAGGGGGAGGAGTGATGATTTACATGGGACTGTATGTTACAGAGAACTACAGGGGGAGGAGTTTTAATTTACATGGGACTGTATGATACAGAGAACTACAGGGGGAGAAGTGATTTACATGGGACTGTATGTTACAGAAAACTACAGGGGGAGGAGTGATGATTTACATGGGACTGTATGATACAGAGAACTACAGAAGTAAGGAGTGATAATTTACATGGGACTGTATGATACAGAGAACTACAGAAGTAAGGAGTGATAATTTACATGGGACTGTATGTTACAGAGAACTACAGGGGGAGGAGTGATGATTTACATGGGACTGTATGTTACAGAGAACTACAGGGGGAGGAGTGATAATTTACATGGGACTGTATGATACAGAGAACTACAGAAGTAAGGAGTGATAATTTACATGGGACTGTATGTTACAGAGAACTACAGGGGGAGGAGTGATGATTTACATGGGACTGTATGTTACAGAGAACTACAGGAGGAAGGAGTGATAATTTACATGGGACTGTATGTTACAGAGAACTACAGGGGGAGGAGTGATGATTTACATGGGACTGTATGTTACAGAGAACTACAGGGGGAAGAGTGATAATTTACATGGGACTGTATGATACAGAGAACTACAGAAGTAAGGAGTGATAATTTACATGGGACTGTATGTTACAGAGAACTACAGGGGGAGGAGTGATGATTTACATGGGACTGTATGTTACAGAGAACTACAGGGGGAGGAGTGATAATTTACATGGGACTGTATGATACAGAGAACTACAGAAGTAAGGAGTGATAATTTACATGGGACTGTATGTTACAGAGAACTACAGGGGGAGGAGTGAGTTACATGGGACTGAATGTTACAGAGAACTACAGGGGGAGGAGTGATGATTTACATGGGACTGTATGATACAGAGAACTACAGGGGGAGAAGTGATGATTTACATGGGACTGTATGTTACAGAGAACTACAGGGGGAGAAGTGATGATTTACATGGGACTGTATGATACAGAGAACTACAGGAGGAGGAGTAATGATTTACATGGGACTGTATGTTACAGAGAACTACAGGGGGAGTAGTGATAATTGCGCGAGGCCTAAAATTTGGTACAGATTGTACTTCTTAATTCAATGTTCTGTGCATTATGAAAGAGCAGGATCCGGGTCCTTGTCTGTCAGTTCACAAGAACTTTGAAGAAGAATTTGATGAGCAGGGGTAAAGCCACGTAGGAGAAGGTGGGCATGTGTAAAAAAAGGGGGCGGTAAGGGTGAAGAGGGTGAGCTCAATGCCAGAGGAATTGCTGAATTAAAGTAAAATCCTGGGGGCAGACACATCACTTCCAGGCAAAACCGATCTGATGTTTTGTCCTCTTGTTCAGTAAATGTGCATGAGTGCTGCTAGGAGAGTATCTGCAACATAGTAAAAAGGAAGATGACTGCCCCCTAGGAGTATGCCTGTGGTGTACCCGTTAATGGGAGCTAAATTTCATGGACGGGATTTGGCTTTGAAATTCCTTGTTGTGGACCTCCTACGAGTAGTGTGCAGACATGGGGCAGGAACGACCCACTCCTGCCCCTTGGCATAGAGGTGACATAAAGGGTGCAATTCCTGCACGCCGGATATTGCTCCCATTTCATGTCAGAAACTTCTGCACAAGCCCTGATAAATCCCCCTTCCCCAGCAGTTGGGTCGGGCAGATCATGATGAGACCATGGTTAAGGCCAGTTGCTGAAATACGTTGTGTGGTATCTTCTTGTCCACCTGGATGTATTGGATTTTATTAAAATACTAATTGCAGAACTCTGCTGGACAATTTCTGCTTTTTAGATTTTTTTCTGTAGTGGCTCTTCTATAATTTCAGCTGACAAATATTAATGTGAAATACTAACCAAATTCTAACCATAAGGAAGTGGCCTAAGGGTGTAGCTACAGGCTGGTAGCATGCTACATGCTCAGTAATGTGTCAAAAGCCACAGTGCCGGAGTTTGGTGGTGTTATCTTGCTTTGCATGTTCTGCAGTGAGGTGCTAATGAGGAGAAGCAGACTACAGAAGATCGATGATGGTCCGACTCCAGACACCTCCCCTGATCACAAAAACAGGACTTTCATTAGACATAGACATTGAAATACGCTGCTCAGAAAAATAAAAGGAACACTCAAATGACACGTCCTAGATCTGAATGATTGAAACATTCTCATTGGATACTTTGTTCTGGACAAAGTTGAATGTGCTGCCAAAGAAAATCATCAATGGAAATCAAACGGAGGCCTGAAGTTGAAGTTACCCACAAAATTGAAGTGGAAAAACACAGTACAGGTTGATCCAAATTTGTGTAATGTCCTTAAAAGTCAAAATGAGGCATGCTCGGCATGCTCCTGATGAGGTTCAGGATGACCTCCTGAGGGATCTCCTCCCAAACCTGGACTAAAGCATCTGCCAACTCCTCGACTGGCTGTGGTGCAACGTGACATTAGTGGATGGAGCAAGACATGATGTCCCAGATGTGCTCAATCGGATTCAAGTCTAGGGAACAAGCGGGCCAGTCCATAGTTTCAATGTCTTCATCTAGCAGGAACTGCTGACACGCTCATGAGGTCTAGCACTGTCCTGCATAAGGAGGAACTCAGGGCTAGCCGCACCAGCATATGGTCTCACAAGGGGTCTGAGGATCTCATCTCGGTATCTAATAGCAGTCAGGCTAGCTCTGGTGAGCACATTGCGGGCTGTGTGGCCCCTACACCACTACTGACCCATTTCCAAGCTAGTCATACTGAAGGACGTTGCAGGCATCAGATCGCTCTCCACGGCGTCTCCAGACTCACGTCTGTCACAAGCTAAGTGTGAACCAGCTTTCATCTGTTAAAAGCACAGAGCACCAGTGCTAATCCTGGTGTTCTCTGGCAAATGGCAAGCGTCCTGCATAGTGTTGGGCTGTGAGCACAACGCCCATCTGTGGACGTCGGACCCTCATACCATCCTCATGGAGTCGGTTTCTAACCATTTGTGCAGACACATGCACATTTCCAGAGTTTTGGCAGGGCTCCTCCTGTTCCTCCTTAATAATAATAATAATTCTTTATTTATATAGCGCACACATATTACGCAGCGCTGCACAAGCATATCAAATTGGTCCCTGTCCCCATGGGGCTCACAATCTAAACAACCTAACAGTATGTTTTGAAGTGTGGGAGGAAACCGGAGTACCCGGAGGAAACCCACGCAAACACGGAGAGAACATACAAACTCTTTGCAGATGTTGACCTGGGTGGGATTCGAACCCAGGACCACAGTGCTGCAAGGCAGAAGTGCTACTCACTCAGCCACCGTGCCGCCCTACTCCTTGCACAAAGGCGGAAATAGCGGTCCTGCTGCATGGATGTTGCCCTCCTACAGCCCCCTTCACATCTCCTGGTATACTGGCCTGTCTCCTGGTAGCTCCTCCAGTGCCTAGATACTACGCTGACAGACACAGCAAACCATCTGACCACGGCTCGCATTGATGTGTCATCCTGGATGAGCTACTCTACCTGAGCCACTTGTGTGGTTTCCCAAGGCATTGTAGGGAGGTCATACAGGCACGTGGAGGCCACACATAATACTGAGCCTCATTTTGTCTTACAAAGTTGGATCAGCCTGTACTGTGTTTTTCAGCTTTAATTTTGTGGGTGATTTAAAATCCAGGACTCTATTGGTTATAAAATTTGATTCCCATTGATGATTTTTGTGATTTTGCTGCCAGCATATTCAACTTTCAACAGGATCATTGGCCCTAGAAGATTTTTGAAATGGGAAACCTTCCTTGTGGCCTGAAGACCATGGTGTTGTGTAGTGATCGTGGTACCTTGTATCACTTGAAAGGCTCTGGCATACTACAGTGACAACAGCTTGTCACTAGGTCTCAGGCTTTTAACCAGAACCTATAGTACACGTAAATGCAGGTGAGTTCTTTATTACACAAGTGAGGCCCCCCTCTCCCTCATGTTTGGATTATGTTTTAGTGCTTCAATGTTAGATTCACATAAAGAGAACAAATATCTACTCCAATAGTGATGTTTTGGTCTATAATAAGACCTTCAGATATGGATTGCCTGGAGGTATAGTGTTGTACAGTGGTGGCTGGACGGGAGTTCCCTTTAATAGCTGGCCTGAGTATATGTATAACTGAGTAGAGGGGTAAACCCGCTTTTATAAAAATACAATGAATAAAAATAAATATTACTCATAAAAAGTTGGTCTAACTCATTACTACTACTATTCAGCAAGCTGATGCCAAAATTGGATTGCTGGTGTGGTGGTCAAGTACCTTTTGTCGCACATTATTTTGGTGAAATATGCAACTTCCAGGTGGGTAACTTTTTTGAATCAGCCCAATTTATACACCATAAAAATGAAGTGCCTGGTGATATACTGGAGATACAAATGAGAAAACAAACAATTTCCTAAATGTAAAGGTCACTGTGCCGCCCTATGTGACTATATCCTAACATGAGTAATATATCAGTATTTTAAAGGACATCTACCACCAAGATCAAGGATTATAAACCAAGCACACTGACATCTGACCTGTAGGGTCCACCTCTTCTTTAAGCTTCCTATGCCCTTGTTTCTGGGCCCCAGTCACAATTAACGACTATGGAGCCCAGAGCCCCTCAGGCTCATTTGCATAATTTTAAATGCCTTTTTGTGTAAAAACCTGGGCAAATGAAGCTGAAAGAAGAGCACATCCTGCACAGACCAGCATTTAAGTATTGTATTCATAAAGTGTATATATTCTAAAGCACAAAAAATATGTAACATAATTGTAACAGAAGACTGATCAAATTTAGAGAACACTTTCAGATACCTGCCAGTAACTGGTTGTCAGGATTCGGGATCAGTGGATCCTCTGGACCACCGCGGGAGATGGTAGTAGCCAACACCTGGGACCGGAGTCTAAGTGGCACCTGGACTTCATCAGAGCCTGCCGCAAAGCGGGATGGACTTGCTGCAGCAGGGTACCAACAGGTCGCTCCACGGGTGTGATTAGCCTGTGGTGACAGCCGAGGTCGAGGTACCTTAACTGAAGACAGTCTCGTGGTCAGGGCAGACGGCAGAGATGCAGGGTCAAGTCCAATCCGGGATCAGCAACTGGAGGTCATGGTAGATGGGAACAGGAACACAGGCCCGCGGAACACGGAGGAACACTGGTAAGACAGGAACACGGAGGGACACGGCAACACAGGACTCAGGAGCAGGAACTCAGGAATATACAGGAACGCTGGAGGCACAGGGACATAGGATAATTGCTATGGAGCTTTCTCTAAGGCTGTGAGGCACAAAGATCCCGCAGGATGTGATAGTAGAGGCAGGTGAAGGGAAAATGGCCAGCGCCAATTAATGGTGCGCTGACCCTTTCAATTGCCTGAAGCCGGCGTGCACACGGAGCAAGGCTGGAACTCGGGAGCGGGGAGAGGCCCTGCGCCTGTGGGGAGCGAGGGGCACGGGTGAGCCGCGATATGGTTCGCGGAAGCACCCGTCACAGAACCCCCCCTTCGGCCTCCCACTCTTGTTGGGCTAGAGGAATTTCTACAGGAGATCACGGCAACTTGGGAGCAGGAACACACTGGAACGCAGGAATACACAGGAACACTGGAGGCACAGGGACGTAGGATAATTGCTAGGGAGCTTTGAGGCACAAAGATCCGGCAGGGTGTGATGGGAGGGGCAGGTTTAAATGGCCTTGTGGGAAAATGGCCAACGCCAATTAATGCTGCGCTGGCTCTTTCAACTTCTGGAGGCCGGGACTCGGGAGTGGCGACAGGTGAGAGGCGCTGGCGCTGCTCCTGCGAGGGGCACGGGACCACCCGTGACACTGGAGTTTATGTGGCACCCGATGCTAATTAGCTTAGTAATTTCACAAACTCAATTTACCTGGCACATACTTTTCCAGATTTTATTGATTGCAAAAATGTTGTGCCATTCCGAAACATTGACAAAATGGGGAAAAACTGAATCCAAAGTCTGCAAAGAAGTCAGTGAAAGGTGGTGGAAAAAGTGTCATGGTTTGGGGAATGTTTTCTTCAGCAGGAGTTGGACTTCTCATATGCCTTCATGACAGATTGAGTGCAAGTGTCATTCACTCAATCTGCAGCAATTTTCATGCAGGGAAATGCCCCCTGTCACAAAATGGGTGAAGCAGTTCCTTGAAAAAAAACATTGAAACAATGAAATGACCACATTCTGATCTCAACCCAATGGAAAACCTTTGGAAAATCCTTGGTGACAAGGAAAAAGAGTGGAGTGGAATCCCAGCAGAGCCGTGTGAGGGACTAGTGATGTCCTGTGGCCGGTGCGGAGGTCCTGTGCCCTCCCTCCTGATTGGTGACTGCTGGGACCTTCACATAATGTAATTATAATCTTTCTCTGTGCTCCAGTCATTGCTGTTCTCTAATTATTATCATTGAAAAGAGGTACCTAGAGAGTATATTATCACTTTTATTGTTATATACTTGCAATGCGTTTCAGCTCCGGACTGGAGATTACAGTCTGTAAGCTCGTGTCACCCCCTCATCCTCATAGACTGTAAGCTCTTGTGTCACCCCCTCATCCTCATAGACTGTAAGCTCGTGTCACCCCCTCATCCTCATAGACTGTAAGCTCATGTGTCACCCCCTCATCCTCACAGACTGTAAGCTCTTGTGTCACCCCCTCATCCTCATAGACTGTAAGCTCTTGTGTCACCCCCTCATCCTCATAGACTGTAAGCTCGTGTCACCCCCTCATCCTCATAGACTGTAAGCTCATGTGTCACCCCCTCATCCTCACAGACTGTAAGCTCTTGTGTCACCCCCTCATCCTCATAGACTGTAAGCTCATGTGTCACCCCCTCATCCTCATAGACTGTAAGCTCTTGTGTCACCCCCTCATCCTCATAGACTGTAAGCTCTTGTGTCACCCCCTCATCCTCATAGACTGTAAGCTCTTGTGTCACCCCCTCATCCTCATAGACTGTAAGCTCTTGTGTAACCCCCTCATCCTCATAGACTGTAAGCTCTTATGTCACCCCTCATCCTCATAGACCAGTGGTGGCGAACCTATGGCACGGGTGCCAGAGGTGGCACTCAGAGCCCTCTCTGTGGGCACCCAGGCCATCACCAGAGAGGACTCAAGACAGTCAAGACAGCCCAGGACTTGCTGTGCACAGAGCTATTTTAAAGTGACAGCGCTACCTGGGACTACTGGAGGAGTGGGAAGGTGTGGACATCTGGATTATAATTGTAGCTCCTGCTCCGGCCTTGACAATTCTTCCTGTTTATAGGACCCTGGAGGGAAGCTACAATGATCATCCAAATTTCTTCTATTTTCCGCTTTATTGGTGTCCTCAGGTGCCGGTATGAATGAAAGATGTGACAGAGAAGGGAGTATAAATCAGTCATTACATTTCTGTGTTGCCACTCATCGATAAATAAGTGGGTTTTGGTTGTAGTTTGGGCACTCGGTCTCTAAAAGGTTCGCCATCACTGTCATAGACTGTAAGCTCTTGTGTCACCCCCTCATAGACTGTAAGCTCGTGTCACCCCCTCATCCTCATAGTCTATGAGGGGGTGACACAAGAGCTTACAGTCTATGAGGATGTGGGGGTGACACAAGAGCAAGTGTTAGTCTGATAGCCCGGGGCAGAGCATTCTATAGAATTGGTGCAGCTCTAGAAAAGTCTTGGAGGCACGTGTGGGAGATTCGAATTAAGTCACAAATAGCAAAAGCAGTCTTTTTCATAAATAATTCTGTCATCAAGTATATACAAAAATCTCAGCAAGACAAAATTTTGACAGTTAAAAGGTATAAGTTTAATTATATTCCTCTAAAAAGTACCTAACGTACCAAGAGCTCACACACACACACAGTGATAATTCAAAAACGCACCAAGCAATGGCACCCTAGTGCAAATTCACCCTTATATGAACAAATGCACAGAAGTACAAGGGCAAATATATTGCCAACAAATAAGTACAAAATAGACTAACCTCAGAAAAAACTGGAGATTGGTAAGTTGGGTTAGTTACATACCCTGAGGGGGCGTAAACTGCATGAGACCCCTCTTGGATCCACACTTACCACTCCTAGTGTAGCCAGTTCTGAAAGGGCCTAAGACGGAAGAAGGTCCATCCTCTGTTTTTCATGGACCGATGGGGGAGGTGTGAAATGTGGTCTAAGTTCACCCTACACCCCAAAAGTCTCCCGCCCTTACAAGGGCAGTCCCAAGAATCTGTCCCTTGTCCTAAGTGGCACAAAACACACCTCCCTGACGCGTTTCCACCATCAAGCTTCATCAGAGGGAGAATATATATATATACCTATGGCCCATAGGGGTCCGTGGTTGATTCAAAAGAGGTGTTAGGTGGGGAGGGAGTGCCTTCTCTCACCAACAATACCTCGTGTTCACACCGGGTGGCCCAAGTTTCAGTGTGAGAAATGGGCGGATTCTAGAGAAGTTTCTGAGATGTATGCGTCAAGAGCAAGCAAGAGTTTGCAAAGTAGCAGAGTAGCAGTAACAGAATTGTTGTGCCACTAGAGGTGTAAAAATTGCAAAGCTTTCGTTTTTGGCTTTTTTACAATCAAAAAAGTGGCTGTTAAAAAAAATCACATATAAGCCATATCTCCAAAGGCTTTTTCGACTTGAACCTGATCTCTAATGTAAGTATTGCATGTCACACCTCCGAAGTCCACGGATGCTCCAACTGTGTACAATCCAAGCTTGTCCGGCACATTCAAGACTCCCATGAATATGGTAAACGAGTCGTCTTTATTATATAAAAAGTTGCAAGAACACAAACAGTCTGGCCTGAAGATCAACGTGTTTTGACGTGAAGCGTCTTATTCATGATCTATTAGTACAACAAACTGATTTAAAAGGCCCACCTATGACCTCACGTGGGGAAGTGACCACCATGACGAATGATCACGTGGTGCCTCCCTCTCGTGGCGCCAGGTTAGGGTAACATAAAAACAATAAGACAAATATAGGCTGCATTCATGTGAACGTGTGATTTCTCCAGTCCTGTGTTTCCGTTATGTATGAATCCCTATATACGTGACGATTTTCATCTGTATGTCACCGTTTAAAATACGGTGGGCCGGTAGAATATGGATGGCTGACTGGTTCTGGATACTGCACATATGTATATATATATGGCAGCATACGGTGCACAGACATATGCAGCGCATATTTAGGCTACATGCACACAATGTATGCCTGCCATACCATAGTACGACAGGCATACATCGGCGCCGGGGGAGAGGAGGAGGGGGAGAGCGCTGCTCACCCCCGCCCCTTTCCATAGGAATACACAGCGCACATGTCCTATCTTTCTACGGAATGGTACGGTACCGCTCCTTATGGCGCCGCGCGCCCATTGCTGGCCCATGGGGGGGGTGTATATACGTCGCCCATAGGGCCGTCTGAATGTAGCCTTAGCCCGTATCTTATACATTCCCATTGATTTTTATGGGCTGTATGGAACAGAAACAGTTGAGAAAATAGGACATGCTCTATATTTTTATACGGCTCACTTACGATACGGTGGGAAATACCACCATGTAATTGGATAACCGTATTGCCCATTGAAATGAATGAGCCGTAAGCTACCCTTTCATACATTCGTGTACATGAGGCTTTACTCATGGTGGTGGATTAAGTCCAGCCTTATGCACACGACCATATGGTCTTTTCTGTATACACTGTGGGGCAGATTTAGTTACCCAGCCCATTCGCGATCCAGCGGCGCGTTCTCTGAACAGGATTCGGGTCCGGACGGGATTTATAATGGCAGTTCCTCCGCCGTCCACCAGGTGGTGCTGCTGTGCTGAAATGCATCTGTGCAATACACTGTGCCGGACCAGGTGGAGGTAAGCGCTTCCCAAGCGACACATTTTCGGTTATTAAATGCGGCGATTTTTCCGAATACGTCGGGTTTTCGTTCGGTCACGCCCCCGATTTCCGTTGCGTGCATGCCAGCGCCGATGCGCCACAATCCAATCGCGTGCGCCAAAATACCGGGGCAATTCAGGTACAATCGGCGCAAATCGGAAATATTCGGGTAACACGTCGGGAAAACGCGAATCGGGCCCTTAGTAAATGACCCCCTGTATATTTCTGTATATACAGCTGTATTCTTGTCGGAAATAAAGAACGTATGTCACCTGTATGGCACCATATCCATAAAAATATGGTGTTCTGGCCAGTGGGTCTCCCTGGATACTGAATGAATATACGGCAGCATACGGTGCACAAACATTTACAGCACACATGCAGCGCGTATTGTTTTACGTTCCCATAGACTTCTATGGCACATATGGACGGAAATAAGGTGGAAAATAGGACATCTCTATATATTTTTACGTCCCACTAACAGTACGGTGGACAATACGGTCATGTACATGGATGGCCGTTTTGCCCGTCGGAATGCATGAGGCCGCATGCTGGACGTTTTTATACGTTCTTTATTCGTGTGCAATAGGCCTTAGACAAGCTACAAAGTTTACTATATCATCACTGATAAGAATGAGATCTAAATCTCATTAAGCCCCTCAGGGTGTTTGCTGTCCAATGCACACAAAAAAAATGGCCGATCTTAATAATAATCGCTCCGTATTGTCTTAGCATGTGGCTGCCGTGAGATATGCTGAAAATCTGATGTAAATCTGTATGAAGGCGCCAGTTAGTAGAATGTGCTGAGTGTAGGGTTACATCGGATATTTAGTAGTATGAATATGGCCCCAATGTCCAGCCCCCCCCTGGGCAGCGGAGGGTTAATGTTGCTTCTTACTTTTACTGTAAAAAAACGGAAGTCTCACATCATTTAGTCATCTTCTCAGGCTGCTCATAACACGTCTGAGGCACATCAGTCACACAGGAAGGAGAAGTAAGTGATGGAGAGATTCTTCATTTGCTCCTTCGTCGTACTTTGTTATCACGCCGGTAAGTCCGATCACCTTGTCGTCGTGATTCATTACTTTTCTTTAGTCCAGGTGAAAAACTTTTTTTTTTTTACTTAAATTCTTTGGGTCGGTACGATCACAGGGATACTAAATTCATAAAGTTTTTATTAGGTTTTAGTAGATTTTAAAACTTTTTTAATCTTTTGTACAAAAAAATAGAATTTTGCCAAATTTTAATAACTTTTTCACACTTGTACGGACCTATGTGAGGTGTCATTATTTGTGGGATTCACTTATGTTTTAATTTGTATTTGCGACCTAATGACTGTTTGATAATTTTTTTTCTTTTTATTCAAATATTCGTGGATGGTAATATGGCAAAAAAGTGGAGATTCAGACATTTGGGCGTTAAATTCCATTACGGCGTTCGCAGTTGGAAATAATCTTATTTATATTTTGATAGATCAGGCTTTTTTGGGACGCGCAATAAAATGTTCAGGATTTTTATTGTTTATTTTTATATGTGTTCTAGGAAAAGCGGGTGATTTTAACTTTTAATTTTTATTTTTTCTAATTTTTTTTTTTTTTCGATTATTCCAAACTCTCTAGGGTACTATAACCCTGGAGAATCTGATTGCTCACATTATATACTGCAATACTACTGTAATGCAGTATATACCGTATATACTCGAGTATAAGCCGACCCAAGTATAAACCAAGACCCCTAATTTTAAAACCAAAAACTGGGAAAACCTATTGACTCGAGTATAAGCCGAGGGTGTAGTATACAGCCAGCCAGCCCCCAAGTAGTATACAGCCAGCCGCCATGTAGTATACAGCAACACCGCCGCATTATAGTGTGCGCCCGCCGGCAGATCACATGGATGCGACTCTGCTGGCAAGAGAAGAAAGAAGAGAAGCCGCTGGGACCCGCGGAGAAGATCGGGAGCCTCGCGCTATAGATCGGCACCCATGCCAATGATCCGGACACTGGAGGGTGAGTATTAACTTTTTTATTTTTTTGTTGACTCGTGTATAAGCCGAGGTAGGTATTTTCAGTGCATTTTTTGCTTATACACGAGTATATACAGTAGTCATTTTACTCTCGAATAGCCTGTCATCGGCAGACTATTGGAGATCATTATGCATAGCAGGCCTATGAGGTGCCGTTACCCAATCTGAACACGTTACCTGCCCCACCAACTGGGGCAGTTAAAGGTGGTTGTCAGCTGTGATATACAGCCATCACCCACTGTGTAGCTCTCTCCATACACCCCCTGCAGCACCACAATGTTATAGTACGTCCTGGTGTGTGAAGGGGTTAATAACATGTTTTTTCTTCATAAAATTAGCAGATAAATGACAAAATATGGTTTTTTTCTATCCTTTCCCCATTGAAGTTTTTTTTAATAAGCAGTAAAACTAGATAGATCTTTACCCAAATATGATACACGTCATATGCATGGTGTCAATCCGTCACCCTTCCTACAGATTCAGAGGGTGCAGATACTTCTGCAGACTGTCAGCTCTGTCGCCCTGCAGATTCTTGTTCTACATTCTGCCTTCAGAAGACAGGCTGGATGAGGCAGACTTAAAAGGTCTATATCTCCTGAACCCTGGCACCTAGAAATCTCCTCTTTCCTATCACATTAAGATTGTGTTTCTACGTATCACCGACCCAGAGATTTGCACAGTTCTACAGAACAGGGGTTCTATAGTCAAAGCATGTTAGGCCCTATCCACAGGATAAAGCCCAACTTGCAGATCGGTGGGGGTCTCAGTAATGGGACCCCCACGGATCATGAGAACGGAAGTCTGTTTTACTTGGCTATCTCTGGTACTGCCATAGAGATGAATGGAGCAGCCGGTGCATGTGTGACTGGCAGGTCTGGTCATCTGGGTTGCAACTGAGATATAGTGGACCCCTATTCTCATGATCCATGGGGGTCCCATCACTGAGACCCCCTGCGGATAGGGCCTAACTCGCTATTAATGGAGAAAACCTTCAAATTTACTGTGACTGCAACTTTTTCTACAAATTCAACAGCGGATACCTCTGGTTCTGTTGCACCCAAAAACACAATCCCGATGCAATCTTAAAGAAGAGATTTTCCTCTTTAATATGACACTGAAACATTTTATTAGATATATTTGAAATGGGCCACTGTTGTCATGTCGATAGATTCTTGGGGCATGTGCAGTTAGTACATATGTAGTCATATGCGTTCTGTTAATCCATCATTATTTCAATTGGTTCCTTTTTCAAACCTTATTTTATATAAAAAGTTTTACAAATTTTAAACAGACTGAGCATGACTACAGGTAACATGTGGTGTGGGGTGGAGCGCGGGTAGTGGGAGCAGTTAGTATCCATGAATAGCTCATTTGCTGTTGTATCGGCACTGTAGTGGTTGATCAAGTAGGGTAGTGGTTAGAGGTCCAGTTGGCCATTGTGAGCCTTTGAAGAACTTCGATGGGGACATACCCTTAGACTGACCTTCATTTGATTAGTACAGACGAGAACAGTCCAGATTTTCAAGTTCCTTTTATGTTACTCAGAGACGTTGGGTAGAAGCGTGAGATTGCAGAGAGGGGGGATAGAGGAAGCGAAGAATCCTAAAATATTGCAGCTACAAGATTGGGTCATTGGGTAGACTCAGACAACGGTGTGATGGGTGCATCCTCGTGGAAGCCTGAAGCATAACCTGACCTGTTACTGATTAGTGCAGGGGGGTTTGCCCATTATTCGTGTGACTGTGTGCATGTCCTGTGTGGTCACTGCTTAAAGGTCAGAAACGCATCTCCTATGGCATATTGTCTGCTGCACCCACAGAATTTTTTTAAAAAAATTGAAGTATATCAGATATAACCACAATAGCCAGCCAAAATATTATCTCCATTCTGTAGAAAAACAGCAAAAAACACTATAAAATGGCAGTTACTACCAACGAAATGACCACTACACAGTTGTGTCTTATGGGGTTTGTAGTTACAGATTTTCCAGATGACACCTCCCCTTTATTCTTTGGGTCAGTTCGATCAGAAAAATAACAAATTTATATGTTTTTTTTTTAATATACTTTAAAGGAAATCTACCTTAAACATCAGCCATGATAAACCAAGGACATTACTCATAGATCCAGGCACCGTGACTGTGGTATCTTCTTATATTAGCTTCTTATATCTTCGACTAAAAATAGATGATATAATGCTAATAAGCCAGAAGTGCTATGGGGGACGTTACCAGAGCCCCACCATAATGTAGACTCACAGGCTGTTATACTGTTATGCAGAAGAATTCCTCCCTCCCATATTAGGCAGATGGGGGGGGAAAGTGCTAAGGGAGCATTAAGCAAATTCTATTCTGTATGAACTACAGGTATTGTGATCTGTAGAGTGGTGTAAATGGTTGAAAAGCTATAATTGATATGGGAGTCCCCTTCAAATAGATTCCCCTGAACATATCTTTTGGGTAAGGAATGGTGATGAAGTGGAGCCACCAAAATTCTAAAATTCAATTTGGGTGTGTTACCGAAAGAAAACCCTAAACCATAACGGCTATCAGTGCTGACAATGATGGCGGCCATTCACCGTGGAGGAAGTTGAGTCCAACCCAAGTTCAGGGTCGGGTCTGGGGGATCCATACCTGCCAAGTTTGGTACAAGCCCAAACTTTGCGCTTCAGGTACACTAAACACTAAAATAAACAAAATAACAATCAGTCTGGAGGCATCAAACACAATATCAAGAAAAGTTACCAAGCGCGGAGGAAAGGGTCGAGTACAAAGTCACAGGGGAACCACACCACTTATCCCACATTTTGCCAAATTTCTCAGTGTGGCATCTGGTTTTATATCCAGGGGCGAAACATGAGGGGGTGCAGAGGTTGCAATCGCACCAGGGCCCGAGAGCCTTAGGGGGCCCATAAGGTGTCACTTTCCCATATGAGAAGACTATTACTATAAGCCATACATTATAGTCGGGGGGCCTGGCACAGACTTTGCACTGGGGCCCATCAGATTCTAGTTCCACCACTGTTTATATCCTGATTGCAACTATGGCATTAAGTAGTTTTTTCCATTGGGAGCAATTAGGTGGATCCATCTATGTAATGGCTATGGCCTTACGAGCCATAAATAAAGTCTCACGTAGGCGAATTCTCACATCACAAGGCCATAGTTCATCCAGTAATCCAAAAAGGCATTTTGCAAGATTAAAGTCTTTAGGAATCTCCACAATATCCAATAAGGTGGATATCACATCCTGTTTGCAGCAGTGGACGTTCTGACATCATATGCCAAAATATGCGCCAGTTTTGTCTTGCGGTTGCACTATATCCACCGCTCCACCAAACTCTGCCCATAAAAGGACATTCCGGCGCAGAGTCGTACCAAGCACTACATTTATTGCTGTGACTCGACAGAAATGTGTCGTATGCTCTTTGTTAAAGGTGCACCAAAAAAATTGGTGCAGACTCCCTGAGCAGTGCAGGGGGCGCCTGATTAATGTAGATGTAGATGTTTTGTTGGGTGTCCCTAAACACCCTGATCTGCCTGGTGAAATTTGTGTTGCCCTGTTGGTCTCTGGGCCCAAGACAGTTGCATGGGACACGTTATTAGGAAATCCACCTCCGACTGCACATGCACTTTCATCCAAGCAGATCGTTTACGTGTCGGAGAAAGTTGAATAAGATCAACAATTTTTCACCCAACAGCTGTTACATGTGTATGGGGTCTACTTGTACTTTACTGTATTATCTATAGTGTCACATGATCCTCCTATAGGCTTCATACACCACAGTAGTGTCTTCTGTGATGGGCTAAAATGTTTATTTGAGTCTACGAACCCATAGTTCACCAATCGGTCAACTTCCATCTTGAGTTTATGGCCACCTATGACGGCCATATATATAAATGTATTTAATATATATTGTATTCCCATTGGATTCTCCTGAATTGTGGCTGCATCTCTAGGCCATGTTCTAAGAACAGAGATTCCTCTTTCCTTTCAGATGGGGCTAGTGAGTCGTCTTGTGGAGACAGCAGGAACGTGACTGGAGTGTTGGGAGGAGATGTGACTCTACATGTGGATCTCCCTGACATCAGAGACATCAGTTGGGTGACTCTAAGAGATCCTGATGTGATCACTATGGCTGTAACAAAACCAGGAAACATCATTGAGAATATAGTAAAACCTTATAGAGGACGACTGAAAGCTACAAGTGACGGCTCCTTAGTAATTACTAATCTGACCGGAGAGGACCAAGGGTCCTATAAGGCGAATATAAGGACAACGAAGCAATGCACACAGGTGTATAATCTCACGGTGTACGGTGAGTTGTACTTATTTCCTTAAAGTCTATCTTTTTTAAGTGTTTATTTTTCAAGCTGCCATTTTGAATGCAATCTAAGCAGAGATAAAGCTGATGCCAACTTATTAGGAGATGTGATGTAGACATTGTTGAGGAGTGTCCTAGATTTGGGATATTTGTATTTGAAAGGATCATAAGTAGTCTATGAGTCTTCACGACCAAGATCTATATGACTGTGGGGCTGTTGGCGATGTAGGACGTCATGTTGTGGGATCATATGAAGGTTAACCACAATGTGAATGCAGCAAATTGTTTGATATGAAAGGAAGTCACAACCAAAAGCATAAAGTTTGGGGTTCAGGGTGATATGTGTCTCACGCCACTTCAGTTTTTGGTTGAAGATGTGAAAACTCATTCAGGGATTTGGTAGAGTGTAGATGGTTTTCTTTTTGAATTTTTTTTTTTTTTTCATTTTATTATTTTTGCCAATCCTTTCAGGGATTTTTCTTCTATATTTTTTACAATTTTCACATGTGATTTGTTGTAGATAAGGTGTATGACAACGTGTCTTATCACAACTCCAGCGAAGAGTTTACAGGTGAGAAAACCTCTAACATACTATATAATTGTTAAAGGGAACTTGTCAGTGTTTGCTCTGCTAAAGTGTCAAAGTTTTCTTATTATTTCTTGATCACTCTGGCCTATTTATGAGCTACGATCTTCCCCTGTCTTGTGCTACTCATAATTGACCAATTTACGGTCTTCCCCTGTCTTGTGCTACTCATAATTGACCGATTTACGGTCTTCCCCTATCTTGTGATACTCATGATTGACCGATTACGGTCTTCCCCTGTCTTGTGCTACTCATGATCGATCGATTACTGTCTTCCCCTATCTTGTGCTACTCATGATTGACCGATTACTGTCTTCCCCTATCTTGTGCTACTCATGATTGACCGATTACTGTCTTCCCCTATCTTGTGCTACTCATGATTGACCGATTACTGTCTTCCCCTATCTTGTGATACTCATGATTGACCGATTTACAGTCTTTCCTTGTCTTGTGCTACACATGATTGACCGATTACGGTCTTCCCCTATCTTGTGCTACTATTGATTGACCGATTTACGGTCTTCCCCTGTCTTGTGCTACTCATGATTGACCGATTTACGGTCTTCCCCTGTCTTGTGCTACCCATGATTGACCGATTTACGGTCTTCCCCTATCTTGTGCTACTATTGATTGACCGATTTACGGTCTTCCCCTGTCTTGTGCTACTCATGATTGACCAATTTACGGTCTTCCCCTGTCTTGTGCTACTCATGATTGACCGATTTCTCTCTATGCCCGGTACCTTTTCATCTTAAAAAATTAAAATTTGGTTGTTATAGATTAAAAAGCAGAATGGATACAGAAATGAAGGCCCACTGATTTTGCAAATTGCACTAGTTATGGTGTGTATGGTAACTAAACGGAATCCTTGTGTAGCGTGGCCCACTCTCATTACGTACATAGGTTGTTTAGTCCAAGACTACATAAGCAACAACGGGTACCCCTTACTTGCAGGGGAAATGGACACAAACAAAGTTAGGAGTGTTGATATAAAATTTGAATCTTTATTAATACAAAAACATAAAAAATGCCAATAGAAATGGCGCTGGTGTGTATACATATAATGTAATATATAGTATAAAACACAGTGGTTTGGCACAGATGAAAAGCGGATATACCTAGGCAGAGGAGAAAAATTGTACTCAAGCAAGTAAATGTGGAGCTGGACACAGAGGTGTAATGGGTGTATAGTATCTCCATAGAATGGGTATCTATGAGAGATGCGCAACAACTCCTGTAAGAGGTAAGTACCGGAGTTTGTGGCTGTCTGTGGATGTGTGCCAGCTCTTACCAGTGAGGGGTAGTGCAGAGCTCCGCTGCCAGGTTTCAACCGCGTCCCCGACGCGCGTTTCGGCTCGGGAGGAGCCTTCGTCTGGGGGGTAGCGTCTAATTAGTACCATAAAAATATAAAGGAAACATGAGCCAATGAACGGGCGGATGGACGACCATGTGCTCAGGAAATCCCGGGTCACGTGCCACGATCCCGCGAGAACTCGGGTCACGTGATGCGATCCCGCGAGAACTCGGGTCACGTGTCACGATCCCGCGAGAGCTCGGGAACGCGGTCGGCCCGCACAGGTATGTAGTATCGCGAGACCACGGCACTTGATCTTGACAGAAATTTATGGGACCTGGAGCGCATGCGTGAGAAACGCCCCACGCATAGAAACCTTTGGCTATAATGCTGATAAGGATGAATATGGCAACTAGAGTCATATAGGAAGTGCGATAAACAGTGAAAAGATATATATATGGTTATGAACGTTATAATAATACAAAAATCTGTATATTGCTAATTTCATAAACGTGGCAGGATTTATACCAGTGATAAGTACCTTAAATTACCATAACCTGAGATTAAAATTAGATTAAGTTGTTATAGATGAAGTTGTTTATACTTCATAACCAAAAAAGTTGTGTAATACAAAACATTTGTGTTCACCCTCTTAGGTCGGCCACAGCATCTTGTGACAATGGTAGTGCCGGCTGTCATTATTCCGATAATAATTGTCAGCTTGATCTTGTTATTGAAGTTCCATCACAAACTACATTTACAAGATCCATGTGAGTCTGAAGAGCCTGTCGGGAAAGGTGAGTGAGTGGAGCTTTCCTGATCCTAGTTGATGGTGCTGGTGGTCTATGGACCTCAAATGGGAGTAGACTCTCAATCACAAACTCATTGGCTTCGATAACTTCCATGAAATCCATCAGTGGGGTCCTAAGGGTTGCCCATCCACGATAGATAAATCTCATTCACTTGCTGTGGAACCTGGGTATTTGTTGTGTTTTTTCCCAATTATATTCTTGAGTTGCCAATTTTGGTTTGGATTTTCATCAGAACCAGAGCTAAGTTTGCAGGTGAAGAAGACAGTTCAATAATACCACTAACTCAAACTTCTGCCATTGCTTTTGTTAGGTATAATGGACAATGGATTGTAGACCCACTGTGCCACCAGACTGGTTTGGTTTAGGACATCGGGTTCTGGATGTTTCTACAGTATGAAATGGACCTTTCCTCTCTGGGTAGTCTTAAAGTGAGCCGGTAGACATTGGTGTGAGGTAACAGGGGCCAGGTCACAGACAAGTTGAGCTCAGTGGTCGGTTACCAAGTTTTGAAGACCAAGTTGTGGAAATGAGCTGAAAGCTGAAATCTTTTGCCAGAGACTAGTCATGCTAGAACCATGATTCTAGTATCATATTAGAAAAGAGAATTTCGTCAAGTAGCAAGTAGAGCAAGTAGATTCATAGTTTGAAATATAAGCTACAAATAAAGATCCCATTCCAGACTTTTTTTTAACTCCCTGTATCTTTGGTTCTCGAGCTTACAGAACCACTGGCCTAATGCATTTCAAAAGATGAGACTTATCTTATATCTGGTACCAGAAACACAGTTCTAGCTACTATAGAACCCAATATTTAGGTGTCTAAAGTGATCCCCCCCTCATGACCTCTCAATCTGACTCACCTTTACCTGAAAGGAGTTAGGGTGGGAGGTTAGAGGGGTTTGGCATAATTTCAGATCCCCATTTATTATACTTTGAATCATGGTCTCCATGGTATCAGATTATAGGATAGTATCTCCTTTTTCAAATCGCATCGACTTGTGGTTCTGTGAGCTACAGAACCTGAGATACAGGAAGTTAAACACTTAGGGAGGGCTTTCAAAGCTTGTACACCAGTTTTGAATTGAAATAGTGGTAATTCCTGGAGGGGTATAAGTAGGTGCCAGGTTCCCTTTAAAGAGCAACTAAACTTTTGAAGCATTTTGTAACTTCATAAATGGATAGTGCAGATAATAATAGTAAGCATTAATATATACTAATGTGTCTTATTTTCTGCAATTCCTTTTGGCGTGTATCAGAAAACATTCAGAGATAGTCCACCTTAGGCAGATACGAATATTCATGTTAACTCTTTCAATATCTAGAGAATATTTCCCTTGATTATTCAGCTCTCTGAGGACATTAGACTATCTGGTGACTATCTGTAAAGAGTAAAGTCATTAGGAATATTATCAGGTTGTGATCAGCTGTCAGTGGTGTACAGAGAGAGAAAGATGATTTATACAAACTAAATACATGAGGAAGAAAGGCAGGGGGAAAAAAAGTCATGGGAACTGATTTCTTTAATAAAGTATATTACAAAGTTCATTTTCATCATCTCCACAGTTGATTCACAAATTGTCAAAAGCTTAGTTACACTTTAAAGACGTTTAAATTCTAACAGGTGGCATCGCAGGCCTATCGGAAGTTGGAGAAAGGAATAGTAGTAAGGACGCCTAGAGGACATTAGACTATCCGGTGATCTGTAAAGAGTAAAGTCATTTGGAATATTATCTGGTTTTGATCAGCTATCAGTGGTGTACAGAGAGAGAAAGATGATTTATACAAACTAAATACATGAGGAAGAAAGGCAGGGGGAAAAGAAAGTCATGGAAACTGATTTCTTCTATAAAGTATACTACAGAGTTCATTTTCATCGTCTCCACAGTTGACTCACAAATATTTTGTCAAAAGCTTAGTTACATTTTAAGGACCTTTAAATTCTAACAGATGGCGTATCAGGTCTGTCGGAAGTTAGAAAAAGGAATAGTAGTAAGGACCCCTAGAGGACATTAGACAATCCAGTGATCTGTATAGATTAAAGTAATTAGGAACATTATCAGGTTCTGAATCAGCTGTCAGTGGTATATATAGAGAGAAAGATGACTTATACAAACTAAATAAATGAGGAAGAAAGGCAGGGGGAAAAGAAGGTCATGGGAACTGATTTCTTTAATAAAATATATTACAAAGTTAATTTTCATCATCTGCACAATAGATTCACACAATTTTGGCAAAAGCTTAGTTACATTTTAAGGACCTTCCCTGGTGTCCCAGACCGTTTCAGTTTCTTCCTAACCTTTGCTTTCAGAACTGTCCGATGAGTTGGTGTGATGACACATAAATGCTAAGGAATTATCTGCATCACATCAGACCTTACTGGTCCGGATAAAATGTGAGAGGCGATCATTTTCACAAAGGGCTATTTCCTGCAGTGCACATTTTGTTGACTGTGGTCGATGATGGAACATAGATACAAGTCTTTTGCTGTTGCAGAGAAACGTCTCTGTTGGTAGTGAGAGGGCAGAAGAACAGAAGATTCCTCACATTTTGTGGCTTTTTGTAAGCCTGGAGGGGTAGATCTAGGAATATTTCCTTTACAGGCAGTCCCTGGGTTACATACAAGATAGGGTCCATAGGTTTGTTCTTAAGTTGAATTTGTATGTAAGTCGAAATTGCCCCAGTGACAATTGGAGTTTGCAAAATTTTTTACTGTATTGGGACCAGTAAAGCTTCATTGCAGACACCTTACAGCTGTACATTGCAGTCTGGGACTATAGTAACATCCAGAGAGCTTCACCAGAGGTCACAGTGGGCAGAGGGGTCCGTCTTTAACTGGTTCGCGACCACCCGCCGTGTATTCACGGCGGCGGTCGGGTCCCGCTGCATGGAGAGGGCTCACGGGCTGCTAGCACCGATCGCGGGTGTTATCACAGCGGCGATCCGTCTCCATGGTAGCCTCGGGTCTTCCGAAGACCCGAGGCTATTTCGTTTTAACCCCTTCATTACAATGTGCATTGTAATGAATGAGGAGGAAAATCACCATATACTGCCATACTGTTGTATGGCAGTATATGATAGGATCGATCAGACAACCTAGGGTTAAAGTACCCTAGGGAGTCTGAAAAATAGTAAAAATAAAAATAAAAAAAAGTTTTTTTTAAATAATTATAATAAAAAAAACTAAAAATTCAAATCACCCCCCTTTCCCTAGAACTGACATAAATATAAATAAACAGTAAAAATCATAAACACATCAGGTATCAACGCATCCGAAAATGCCCGATCTATCAAAATATATTAATGGTTTTTCAATGCGTTTAACCCCGTAAACGGAAAATAGCGCCCAAAGTCGAAAATGGCACTTTTTTGCCATTTTGAAAAATATAAAAAAATCTATAAAAAGTGATCAATAGGTCATACAGTCCTAAAAATGATATCACTGAAAATATTATCAAATGTCGCAAAAAATGACACCACCCACAGCTCCGTACACCAAAGTATAAAAAAGTTATTAGCGCCAGAAGTTGGCAAAATCAAAAAAATTATTTTTGTACAGGAGGTTCTAATTTTTGGAAATGTATGAAAACATTATAAAACCTGTACAAATGTGGTATCCCCTTAATCGTACCGACCCAAAGAATAAAGAAGACCTGTCATTTGGGGCGCTCAGTGAAAGACGTAATATCCAAGCCCACAAGAAAATGGCGCAAATGCGCTTTTTTCACCATTTTCACTGCATTTGGAATTTTTTTTCCCGCTTTCGAGTACATGGCATGGAATATTTAATACCATCACTATGAAGTGCAATTACGCAGAAAACAAGCCGTCACACAGCTCTTTACGTGTAAAAATAAAAAAGTTATAGATTTTTGAAGGTGGGGAGTGAAAAATGGACATGAAAAAACAGGACCGGGCCCGGTCCTAAATAGGAGTCGTCTGTAAGTCGGGTGTCCTTAAGTAGTGGACAGCTTGTAGTTGGTTGTCAATATGAAGAATGGCATAGAGATCCGCACCAATTTTCTTCAAGATTTTCATTTATGATTTGTACATGACCACTAGGGGCGCTCTGCACTTGTCCTCTTTATGTTTTTGTTATATTCATTGTGGGGACTCAACAAAAACTACAGAGCAGGATGTAGTCACACAGACAGACCATAAGCCAGTAGATGAAAACACCTGCAGGAAAACATTTCTCTGGAACAGGCCACAGGGTAAAATATTTAAAGGCCCTAATACAGAAAGGTGCCTTAAAAAGGGTTTTCTCCTTGAACATTCACATTTAATTCATTTCCCACATTGATACATTTCTTCAATTTGATGTTATGAAAAGATGTAAAGATAATTTTTCATAAATGTAGTCATGTGGGAAACAAAGGTCAGAAGTCCTTGGATACGACCACAGCTGCTGGGATGATTGAACAAAGAAACAAATAGTTTTTGCATATGATATGTCCGGGAGATACTGCAGGCCCCACAGCCGTCCTGTGGTGATGAATGCAGAATCCAGGTGGTCGGGCAGGACTCAATAGGACATAGAGTGCAGGAATGGTCGTATACAAGGACAACTATCAAGGACAACATGACCACATTCATGGGAAACTATTTTCTCGTAGGTAAATTTTTTAAAAATAACATCCAATTGAAGAAATGTTTGTATATGTTAGATGAATTAAATAAAATTTGAATGCCCAGATGAGAATATCCATTTAAGAAGGACAGATAGAAGATCTTGGGAATTCAAGCTAATGATAACATTCACATTCACTGACACAAGGGGGGAGATTTATCAGAAGTGTCTGAGGTAATTGTTCTAGTTGCCCATGACAACCAATCAGAGCTCAGGTTTAAATGTTTTTAACAGCTGTAAGAAAATGAAAGCTGAGCTCTGATTGGTTGCCATGGGAAACTAGAACAGTTCTGCTCCCAGACACTTCTGATAAATCTCCCCCACCTTGGTTTATGGCCCATTACATGGATAAACTTCAAACCTCAGAGACACATCCCCGCTAATGCCCTTCATTGTGTAACATAACCTCTACTTCTATTTCCCCGGCTTATCTTAATTATGCCTCTCCATATGTAATAATTATCTTGGAGTAACATCTCTCAAGTGTTGTGTATTTCTCTCAGGGCTTCATTTGTAACGTGCCTGATGAAGGGGTCTGTGTGCCCTAAACACTTGCAGCAAACTGGTTTATCTGGTTAGCCAATAAAGGTTTCATTTCTTAAAGTAAATCTACTACCAGGATGAAGGATTGTAAACCCTGCACACTGACATACTGGTGTGCGCCCCCTCTGGCAGGATCTGCTCTTCTTTTAGTTTCTAATGCTCTTTAAAAATTATGCAAATGAGCCTGAGTGCCTCCGGGCTCCATAGCTGTTAATTGAGCTTGGAGCCCCTCAGACTCATTTGCATAATTTTTAAAGCCTATTTTCATAAAAACAAGGACATAAGAAGCTAAAAGAAGAGCTGATCCTGCCAGAGGGGGCACACACTAGTATGTCAGTGTGCTTGGTTTACAAACCCTCATCCTGGTGGTAGATGTTTTTTCTCAACATACTTGGCTAAGCAAAATGTATTTTTTAAGAGCACCTTTTCAAGAAACCTTACAATGGAGACACATTTTGGGTGATTTATTTTCATTGAACATAAATGAAATAATGGCACCATCTATATGGATCATCAGGTGACCCTCCGTAGAAAGCATTACTGTCTGACAGAGGCTCAGGGGATATAAACTATGATTGGCCACGTTACCTTGGCCACTGGTGGACTGTAATCCTACCTGTCCTAAATGATCCTATTGATGAGTGTGAGAGTTATGGATCAGATTCTCTTCTACCTTCTGTGTGCAGTGTATGGGAGACATCATAGCATCTAGTCTCCAGCCACCGGCTCCGAGACACCCGAGAATTACAGATAGAGGCTGCGGAAAGGAAAACTGCTAAACCAGTCCTATACAAGTCCTATAATGACCTGCCATAGTGTCACTCCTCCTATACACACCATGCACTGCTAATATATGCACAGGGAGCTGAAATGTTATTTAGAGATAACACTTATATTTCTTCATTTCCAGAAGATGAAATGGAAGGACCAGTCTTTAAAATCAATGATGTTTACTACTTAGAGAGACAGGTCAGTTATTACCATTACTATTATATAATATGTTTTTATTTGTATTTACAATGAAAGTGGGGACAGGACAGGGACACAATGACACCTGGGGTGCTAAGAGTGACATGTTTACACTTGGGGCTACAAGACAAGGACACGCTGACACTTGGGGGTGGGGGGGCAGGACAGGGACACGCTGACACTTGGGGGAAAGGACAGGGACACGCTGACACTTGGGGGGACAGGACAGGGACACGCTGACACTTGGGGGACAGGACAGGGACACGCTGACACTTGGGGGACAGGACAGGGACACGCTGACACTTGGGGGGACAGGACAGGGACACGCTGACACTTGGGGGACAGGACAGGGACACGCTGACACTTGGGGGACAGGACAGGGAAACGCTGACACTAGGGGGACAGGACAGGGACACGCTGACACTTGGGGGACAGGACAGGGACACGCTGACACTTGGGGGACAGGACAGGGACACGCTGACACTTGGGGGGACAGGACAGGGACACGCTGACACTTGGGGGACAGGACAGGGACACGCTGACACTTGGGGGACAGGACAGGGACACGCTGACACTTGGGGGGACAGGACAGGGACACGCTGACACTTGGGGGACAGGACAGGGACACGCTGACACTTGGGGGACAGGACAGGGACACGCTGACACTTGGGGGACAGGACAGGGAAACGCTGACACTAGGGGGACAGGACAGGGACACGCTGACACTTGGGGGACAGGACATGGACACGCTGACACTTGGGGGACAGGACAGGGAAACGCTGACACTAGGGGGACAGGACAGGGACACGCTGACACTAGGGCTACAGGACAGGGACACGCTGACACTTGGGGGGACAGGACAGGGACACACTGACATGTGGGGGGACAGGACAGGGACACACTGACATGTGGGGGGACAGGACAGGGACACTTGGGGTGCAGGATGGTGATACACATTATTGTTACTAATCATTAACCATCTTTATTCATGTGAATAGGGTGAAAGCTAAGATGCATCCGATGGCTGAAGAAATTCTTTGTTCACAAAACATTTTCCAGATAATATGGAGGAAACAATGAGCCTTGTGTGTCCTCAGTCTCTTGTATAGGAAGTATCTAAAGGGCTTGTGCTGTACTACAACAGAGGCACTTGGGCCCCATGCAATCACACAATGGGCAAGGAGCTCTATGTCACAGGTTACATGTTCTAGTCTTTGCAAGCAGACAATGGGGCAGATTTACTTCCTGTTGCGATCCCGCAGTGCGTTGTCCGACGAGGATTCAGGTCTGCCGCGATTCACTAAGGTTGTGCGTCCAATTTCCTGCATGTGTAGCTTCTGCGCTGAGGTCCGCCGGAGTTCACTTTCTTCTTCCTGGTGCATGTGAGTGCTTGTTCTTGCTACACAATTCCGTTTTTAAATTCCGCAGTTTGTCCGAATCCGCCGGGTTGTCTGACGGCCACGCCCCCCGATTACTGTCGCATGCAAGCCGGCGCTGATGCGCCCCACAATCTGAACGTGTGCGCCAAAAACCCAGGGCAATTCGGCGCAAAATGGAAGTATTCGGGAAACCCGACGGAATCACGGTCCGCAGACCCTTAGTAAATGAGCCCCAATGTGAAGTCCGAGCTGCCAGTGACCCTCCCCTGACCCACCCCTCTTCCGAGAAGTCAGCATTTATTGTACTAGCATAACAAATGTAATATCACCATAGGGTGTAATATATTGTATTAATGTAATTTATATACAAATGTTTTTGTATAAATAAAATATCATTTTTTATAGTATAGCATCCTCTATTTTATTATGCTTCTTTCTATAACCCTATAACATATTACTTTTGGATATTCTTATTTATTACAAGAAAAAAACTTTAATAACAATTATAGTAACAACATGTATAATACATTGATAACCTCATTCATTATGATCAGTCTGTGCCCAAGAAGAATCATAATAAATGAGGCTAAATATACCAAAATGTGGCACCTGCATGGAGGCACCTGATGCCACTGTGTCCAGCCAGGACAAAACCTCCTTGCAGGGAACAGTTTCAGGATCCCAAATTCAGGGAATTAAGATCTGGTACCAGAGGCCAACAACAGGAGCTTGGCATAGTAGTGGGAAAGCAGAAGGACCCATAGGAGGTCCATCAGTAACCGCCAGTAGTGGATTATATTATAGGTGGTTTGGGTGGTAGACTGGGCCCCATGATTTCCAAGGGGCCCATGGCCACCCATCAAACTTTATACCAAGAAGAGCCCTCACACATGAAATCCAAGTACATCTGTTTCTACTCTCAGGAGTAGCCAGGAGACACATCCTCCATTTCCCAAGAAGCTTTATTCGGGTGCCATATGTAAATGAATCCGAGACTTGTAGGGGCTATAATATTCATACAGCTCGGGGCTCATGCAATCTTAATCCGCCCCTGGTAACCGTCTACCTTCTCGTGTGAGGCCCATGGCCACGACCAGCAAAGTCAGGTTCCCGGTCCTGATAGTCGTGACCACGCCCTGGCATTTCCCACACTTAATAGCTACATGGAGCAGGATACAGTCAAAGAGAGAGAGAGAGAGAGTCATGCAGAACTTTACAAGAATATCTGGATACTTTTCATCAAGTCCTATTTTTTGGTTGAAATTAACGTAAAGGCTGATTTTATTTATTCTGACCTAAAACGTGCTCTTAAAACCCATCACCTACCCATCCCTAACTGCATGAAACTTCAACTCTTTCTTTACTAACCCATCCTGTGTACATATATAAAGAGAAGAATGCTCCTCTCACACACCCCCTCTAATGGGAACAGGGTCTCTATCTATTCCCTTCGCTCGACAGACTAGACCTTGATTCTGGTCATGAATGGAACGATGTAAAGAGAAATTAAGTCAATATGAATTTTACATTGACAATGAATATTTTATTTTAAAAGAAAAAAGAGCAACAACCGACAAGACTATGAAAATTTCTGGGGTAATTTTTTCCGATCCCGTAGTATAAAATCTTCAAGTCATGGCTCTTGATGGTTGCACACATCTTCTCGTCCCCAATTCCATCGTCTCCAATCTTCCACGCTGATCACAGGACCATTCTACTACATACATCATGTGATGGATCAGTATGAAGCAGGTGAGACCCAGCACACAGGCCGACAATGACAGGCGGATGATATTTATCGTCCTAAAATCTGCCCCGAGCATCCGGTCAGCATAAGGGAAACAGAAAAATAGAAGTGAGACGGGTCGCCAAACCGATTTAGAAATCTTAAAAAAGTTGGAGAGGCTCCGGGAAGTTTTGGCAACCAATGGAAACTCCACAATAACATCATAGGGACTGCCGATTGGCTGAAGCTACTGCTGTCTAGTTCTCACCCTGCATTGGGAGGGATCAAGCCGTGTGTCTGCATTCTGATCTATAGTTACGTTGCGATGCAGATATAGTTTAACTTATTAATAATATATCCATAGCATAGGTCCTTAAAGGAAACCTACCATTTGATTTGATGCATTATGAACCAAACATACCTTGAGAATGCTGTAGCTACACTGATGCAGAAACATATCTTGTTTAATCCCTGAACCAAGGGGTTTTGCTGAAAAAACTACTATAAAATTATGATAATGAGGCTCTGTCACTCCTGTGGCTGCTCGGCGCTTCTCCTCTTAACTTAATTATGTGCTGCTCCAGCCTAGTCCTGCCCAGCATAAGCCGAGAATACGTCATCACTGTGTTGTCCCTGACAGTCAGAAGTAATCAATCGCTGCACCATCCCCCAGCTGCTGTGTATAAGTCATGCAGCTCAGGTTGATTAGTCCTGGACTGTTCAGGAAGCTTCTGTGTTTGTGGTAGTAATGTATGTAGGCAGCCTGCATCCAGCATTCCCAAGTCCTGAATTTTCTAACAGTTTTTTGAGCAAAACCACTCAGCGCAGGGATTAAACAAGATATGTTTCTGCATCAGGGTAGCTACAGCATTCTCAAGGTATGTTTGGTTCACAATGCATAAAAACAAATGGTAAATTTCCTTTAATATCATTTTGGTAGAGGTCTAATCCCCAACACCCCCACAGAACAGCAATTCTCAGTAGCTGATGTACAGAGAATGGAAGCAGACAGCGCCACTCATACTGTAGTGGCTGAACCAAGTCACTACAGCTTTACTGCCATATAAATGGCAGCTGATCTATAGGGGTTCTAAGTAAGGGAACCCACCAATCCTACATTGATGGCCTGTTCTATGAATCGTTTAACCCCCTATCTTTATTTCCAAAGCTGGCTAGCTCGTCTTACAATGGTAAGAGAGGTAAAGAGACACCGGTATCCCTATATTTAGATAAGGACCACACCCAGGTCGGCTCCATTAAAGGCGCAATTATGTATACATGCACTATGTTGCTTCATGATTTGACTGATGATGATGACTTAGACTGTAGAACATTAATATATATAAAAATGTAATAAAAAGTACTTTTTTTACTTATTGTAGAATAAGGAACAAAATGATTGTAAAGTAACTGGTAAAGACTGGTGGAAACTGGCAGGAGCCCTATAAAAATGAACAGGATGGCATAACATCATGTCTGACGAAGGGAACTAGTATTCTCGAAAGTTCATGTACTCATCCGATTCCTTTACTCTTCTGTGTCTCGGGTGCTCCCGTGACCCATATCTCGGGTTACGGGCTCAACCATGCCCCTCGATATACGCCAGCGGGGCACTCGCGCTGCTTACCTCTCCCCGCTCCGGATCCCGGTCCCTGGGCCGTGCATCATGTAAGGTACGCGCGACGGCTTCAGAAAATTTAAAGGGCCAGTGCACAATTAGTTGGAACTGCCCATTTCCCAGAATTCTATATAAATCTGCCTCTCCTTGCACACCCTGCCGGATGTTCGTGCCTTGTGCCCTAGAGATAGCTGTGTTCCATGCTCTGTGCTGTTATTGTGATTTCCTGTTGTGACCCCGGTTCCGTTCCTGACTACGCTCATCCGCCTGTCCTGACCTCCTGCGTCCCTGTACCTCGCCTTGGCTACCACCATGGACATGTCGCACCTGTGGAACGGCCTGGTGGTCCCACAGGGCAGCCAATCCAAACCGCTTTGCGGCGGGCTCTGGTGAAAACCGGGTGCCACTTATAGTCCGGTCCCAGGTGTCGGCTTATGTCATCGTCCACTGTGGTCCAGTGGGTCCACTACCCCTGAAGCCTGACATTCTCCTCTGGCTAACATGGTACAAGTCTACACCATGAGTATTTGTGTCATACTGCCACCAGTTGGTAGTAATATTAGTAAAATAATACCACCCACTACTGTAAATTACGGTACTGTCATGTAACGTTAATACACTGATGTGATAAGTTGTTCCTTTATAGGTCGGAAGGTTTCCATAATTTTACATCAAAAGGATATAGAAGATTTGATTTAGCAATGAAATATAGTAGTTCTTCTAGAAAATCTGGGCTTACAGATGTGCTGTAAGAGTACAATGATTTAGAACAGTGATGGCGAACCTTTTAGAGACCAAGTGCCCAAGCTGCAAACCAAAGTCTACGCTATCATTGCAGAGTGCCAACCCGGCTATTGAGCCTATAATTACTGACAATCCCCCTCTATAAGGGACATATAATAAAGTAGTATCATGACCATTACCAGTACAACATGATAAATACCACCATACTGATAATAAACAGACCAATATCACTAATAATATCACTAAGCAGGAGCAAATACAGTGAGGGACACTACCCCCATCCAGTGAGGGACACTACCCCCATCCAGTGAGGGACACTACCCCCATCCAGTGAGGGACACTACCCCCATCCAGTGAGGATCACTACCCCCATCCAGTGAGGGACACTACCTCCATCCAGTGAGGAACACTACCCCCATCCAATGAGGGACACTACCCCCATCCAGTGAGGAGCACTACCCCCATCCACTGAGGAGCACTACCCCCATCCACTGAGGAACACTACCCCCATCCAGTGAGGAACACTACCCCCATCCAATGAGGGACACTACCCCCATCCAGTGAGGGACACTACCCCCATCCAGTGAGGGACACTACCTCCACCCAGTGAGGAACACTACCCCCATCCAGTGAGGGACACTACAGCCATCCAGTGAGGGACACTACCCCCATCCAGTGAGGAACACTACCCCCATCCAGTGAGGGACACTACCTCCACCCAGTGAGGGACACTACCCCCATCCAGTGAGGGACACTACCCCCATCCAGTGAGGGACACTACCCCCATCCAGTGAGGGACACTACCCCCATCCAGTGAGGAGCACTACCCCCATCCAGTGAGGAACACTACCCCCATCCAGTGAGGAGCACTACCCCCATCCAGTGAGGAGCACTACCCCCATCCAATGAGGGACACTACCCCCATCCAGTGAGGAGCACTACCCCCATCCAGTGAGGGACACTACCCCCATCCAGTGAGGAGCACTACCCCCATCCAGTGAGGGACACTACCCCCATCCAGTGAGGGACACTACCCCCATCCAGTGAGGGACACTACCCCCATCCAGTGAGGGACACTACCCCCATCCAGTGAGGAACACTACCCCCATCCAGTGAGGAACACTACCCCCATCCAGTGAGGAGCACTACCCCCATCCAGTGAGGAGCACTACCCCCATCCAACGAGGAACACTACCCCCATCCAGTGAGGGACACTACCCCCATCCAGTGAGGAGCACTACCCCCATCCAGTGAGGGACACTACCCCCATCCAGTGAGGGACACTACCCCCATCCAGTGAGGGACACTACCCCCATCCAGTGAGGAGCACTACCCCCATCCAGTGAGGGACACTACCCCCATCCAATGAGGATCACTACCCCCATCCAGTGAGGGACACTACCCCCATCCAGTGAGGGACACTACCCCCATCCAGTGAGGGACACTACCCCCATCCAGTGAGGGACACTACCCCCATCCAGTGAGGAGCACTACCCCCATCCAGTGAGGGACACTACCCCCATCCAATGAGGGGCACTACCCCCATCCAGTGAGGAGCACTACCCCCATCCACTGAGGAGCACTACCCCCATCCACTGAGGAGCACTACCCCCATCCACTGAGGAGCACTACCCCCATCCACTGAGGAGCACTACCCCCATCCACTGAGGAGCACTACCCCCATCCACTGAGGAGCACTACCCCCATCCAGTGAGGAGCACTACCCCCATCCAGTGAGGAGCACTACCCCCATCCAGAGAGGAGCACTACCCCCATCCAGAGAGGAGCACTACCCCCATCCAGAGAGGAGCACTACCCCCATCCACTGAGGAGCACTACCCCCATCCACTGAGGAGCACTACCCCCATCCACTGAGGAGCACTACCCCCATCCACTGAGGAGCACTACCCCCATCCACTGAGGAGCACTACCCCCATCCACTGAGGAGCACTACCCCCATCCACTGAGGAGCACTACCCCCATCCAGTGAGGAGCACTACCCCCATCCAGTGAGGAGCACTACCCCCATCCAGTGAGGAGCACTACCCCCATCCAGAGAGGAGCACTACCCCCATCCAGAGAGGAGCACTACCCCCATCTAGTGAAGAGCACTACCCCCATACAGTGACCAAATATCAGGGGCAATATGAAGGATTGTTGAATTCAATTTGGAGGGGGGCACCTGTGCCATGCTGTCAGTGAGGGCAGTGTAGTGCACCCTGGCATCACTGGCAGCATGGCACAGCAACAAGGGATCCAGCCAGGGGCAGTATATATGTGACCATGGGAAGCTGTCATACAGGGCAGTTTGGGACACTAAACAATAAGGACCTGTAGTTGTTTAGTGTCCCAAAGCTGCCTGCTGCCTGTGTAACGCACACAGAACAGCTCCTACTTCCATGTACTCACGGAGCGTTGTGTAAGCTCTGGATGTTCTGCCCTCATTCTCACGGAGTTCCCGGCTGCAGGGGAGGAGGGGGAGGGAGTTGAGGGGCGGGCACTGACTTGCTCTGTGTCTAAGGCAGCACTTGTGAGCACAGAGCAGGTCAGATGCAGACTACAGTATGAGAGATCACTGAAGCTCTCGGCAAGCGGCAGATTTTCCTACATTGCCTGAGCTGCAGTGATTAACAGGGAAATGGAACAGGAAGATGGTACGCGTGCCCACAGAGAGGGCTGTGCGTGCCCTCTCTGGCACGCGTGCCATAGGTTCGCCACCACTGATTTAGAATCTAAGGAACCACCTATTAAAGGGTAGAACTTACCGTACACTGTAAGTCTATACAGTTGTTTACACGACTTGGCGCTTTGTCTCCTTACATAAACCATGTAAATACCTTGGTCTCCTCCAGTCAGATTGCTTATCTTTAAGGAGCCATCAGAAGTCGCCGTCAATCGTCCTGCATACGACTTGTTCATAACCCGTTTTAATTTTCCTGGTTCTGTTGTAGCAATTACATCTAAATTATGTAGAGTCATCCAAGTGATATCTCTGGTCCCAGCTTGATTCACATGTAGGGTCACTTCTCCTCCCACCACACCTGACGCGTTTCTTTCCTCTCCACAAGATAATTGCTGGGGAAAAGCTTACAAAAAATACCAGAATTAAACTTAACAGGAAAACCTTAGATCATAGAAGTATTATCAATGGAAAACTATAAAAAATAGAACCATATCTTGACCACGTAAGACACCATGGGGCAGATTTACTTACCCGGTCCATTCGCAATCCAGCGGCGCGTTCTCTGCGGTGGATTCGGGTCTGGCCGGGATTCAGTTTCTCCGACGTCCACCAGGTGGCGCTGCTGCGCTGAAGAGCATCGGAACGCACTCAAGTTCACCGGCCTATTCCTAGTGAAGGTAAGTGCAAGCTCCGCAACACTTTTTTTTTTTTTTTTAAATGCAGTGGTTTTTCCGAATCCGATCGTGTGCGCCAAAATCCCGGGGCAATTCAGGGGAAATCGGCGCAAATAGGAAATATTCGGGTAACAGGTCGGGAAAACGCGAATCGGGCCCTTAGTAAATGACCCCCAATGTCTATCATTTGGTCAACGGTTTCCTTATCATTCTAGATGCCTTTATTCTGAATTGATCTAAAATTGTAACTCAAGTAGGGCTTGCAAGGATGTGAGGGTATCTTTGGAAATCCCTTGAAGGACAGAAGGG